>NC_033625.1:4344507-4433038 GCF_001540865.1 Ananas comosus | reverse complement strand
AAATCACATACAAAATCTTTTTTGTACCATAAAAATAATTGTTGAATAATTTATTTTAGCATCTAAATAGGAGCTATAAGGGGACTACTAAGTCAATTATATCAGGAAACATAGGAACTATCCATAATAGAATCTAAGTCTATAGACTAATGACTTGGATTCCCCCAAAGCAATCCAAGCAAAGAAAAAAAATCACAAACTCATCAGTGTCACACTGTCCAAGAACATCCCTTCTCAACCCCATGTAGACAGAAGATACATAGAGCAAAGCACACAAGTCCCTCTCTAGACTCTCTCTCTCTCTCTCTCTCTCTCTCTCTCTCCCTCTCTTTATATATATACACTTCATATTATTGGGGAGTCACTAAAAAGAGTCCCAGATTCTGTTATGTGCTCCATAAACTCTAATATAAGCTGTCTCAAATGGTGGAGCTTTACAGAGGCCCCACATCTTATCATTCCTCATCCATCTCACAACATTGCTATCAGAATACACCAAAAGCAGCTATTATTATTATCTCACAAACCCAAATGCCCAACTCATCCACAATGTGGCTCTTTAAAGCAGTTCCCTTTCACCCCTTTTTCTCTCTCTCTCTATCTCTTTCTATCTCTCTCTCTCTCTCATAAAATGCTCCATCTCTCTCACTCACTGAACACCCTCTCCTCACCAACTACTCTTTTGGCCAAAACCCCCGCCTTTGCTGAGGCCCCACACTCACACCCTCCATTGTCCTTGTGAACTGGAGCAGGGACCCTCCCCTGTTCCACTGTAGATTATATATGGCAATAAAAAGGCCCCATTTTTAGCCCCCTCACACACAACCCCCCACCCTATCATAAGAATAAGAACAGGGCCAAAGCGCCCCGGCTCACAGAAGAGCCACAGAGACACTTGCGTGTGGGGCTTGTCCTCTTCTTTGCTTGGGGATGGTGAAGAGGAGAACAAGCCATTTCTTCTGAGTGTGGAGGCTTTGTTTATTGTGGATATACGCATCCTCTGTTTCTTTTCTTTTCTCCCTTCGTTTTGTATTCTTATTATTTTATCCTCTTTGCTTTGGGTTGGAGGGGGGGGGGGTTAGATAATGGCCTTGGCATTAAGATAGATTTCTTTGCATCGTTCACCTCCTCTCCAGAGGAGCCCATGAATGGGGACTTGGTTTCCTTCATCATCACTGTTTGATCCACAAGAGGTTGAGGTTGAGATCCAGTGATTTGAGCTCTCATTTTGCAGATTCCTCAAATATTGCTCGGTTTGTGATCCCCTCCCTTGTTTTTTGTTCCAGTTTGGATCTTTTGGGTGTTTTTTTTGGCATAGGGAGATGGATCTATGAAGCAGGGGAAGCAGAAGCTGAAAGGTCCTCCTTTTTTTTCTTTCTCCTTTTTCTTTTTAAATCTCTGGGTTGGATTTTAGCTCCTCTTGATTGGTTTGTGGTTCAGTCACTGTGTTAGATTTGTAGGCTAAAAAGGAGGATCTTTTAATCCTTTTGCTGTGTTGGTCTTGCTCATGAAACTATTCACCCCACATCCATCATATATCCATCCTATTTCTCCTTTTTTTTAGCCTTTGAAATAGTGGGCTTCTCATGCCCTTCTTTAAGATAGAAGCAACTGTTTGAGAAGAAGAACCTTTTCTTGCATTGAAGGCCACAGTTCAATCCAACTCCTCTCTCTCTCTCTCTCTCTCTCTCTCTCTCTCTCTCTCCCCCTTAATTTTGATGGTATTTTGGTGGGATTTTCCCAAGTTCCCCATGACTTGGTTCATTGATGCTGAGGTAATGGAGGAAAAGGCTAGATTACTTAGAAACAAGAGAAACCTCTCATTTAGGTGTTGGAGGAATCATCTCTACAGCCATTACTTTGGGTCTAAGAAGGTGAGGGAAACATGGTGGAGGAAGCTTCTCCTCTTGTGGGTTGTGGGTTGGGTGTTGTGTTCCTTGTGGATCTTCATGTTCATGAGCTCCCATGCTAATGAGAAGAGGAGAGAAACCCTAGCCAACATGTGCGACGAGCGCGCGCGGATGCTCCAGGACCAGTTCAATGTGAGCATGAACCATCTTCAAGCCCTTGCAATCCTCGTCTCTACCTTCCACCATTCCAAACATCCCTCTGCAGTTGATCAGGTAATCTCTCTCTCTCTCTCTCTCTCTCTCTCTCTCTCTCTCTCTACTTTCTCTCTCTTCCAAGGTGTAGCAATTTGGCTCTTTTATTTTTCTTAATGTTGAGAACTTAAATAAGATCGATTATATGTTTGCTTTTGAAATCTAATCGAAGAGAATTGTTGTCTAGCGTTTGAAGCGGCTTCTCTACTCCAAAAAGCAGAAGCTTATTTAAACGGGCCGTTTGGTTAACTAGAAATTTGGGGCTTTCGTTGTCGTGACAAAATCAAAACAAGCTTTTGAGTCCCTAGAGCAGAAGCTTTAGTTCTTCTTCTAACAATTCTAGTCAAATAGAACTTCCGTAGAAGCTTCTATAATTCCGGAAATCCGACAAGCTGGTTGCTGACGATCATTTTTCTGCAGATGACTTTCGCGAGATATGCCGATAGGACGGCTTTCGAGAGGCCACTGACGAGCGGAGTAGCTTATGCCGTGAAGGTGTTGCGTTCTGAGAGGGAGCAATTTGAGAAGCAACAAGGGTGGACTATAAAGAAGATGTACTCGTCAAAGCAATCCCCCAACCGCGAAAATGGCAGGGTTCGTGAGATCCAAGAGATATCGCCCCCTGCCGAGGAGTATGCTCCTGTTATTTTTGCTCAAGACGCCTACAAACATGTGGTTTCTTTGGATATGTTGACCGGAAAGGTAACTACCCTATCGATTAAATTTTTCATGTTCTCTTAATATCAATTTCTTGTTATGATTATTGATTTCTACTCGTTTCAATCTTTCTCGACATGTATGTTAGTATTTATTATTGTTTCCTTCTTCTAATGATCGGTTGCAGAAATGTTATCGTCGTATACCAGACTAATTTGATATACATGCCTAGTTGATAAAGAGCCAATTCTCTTTTACGTGTCTCTTTGTTCTTTTGACTTGTAACTTTGTTGATTAGAACTTTGTTTTTATATCTTTTCTTTTTCAAATAGGTTTTGCCTTTAATCTTATCATGTCCAATATCAATTTATCAATGTCTACTTTATGCAGGAAGATCGCGAGAACATATTACGAGCTAGAGAATCGGGTAAAGGTGTCTTAACTGCTCCTCTACAACTAGTAAAATCGAACCGCTTAGGGGTCATTCTTACATATGCAGTGTACAAATCCGATCTTCCTTCCAATGCGACTCCAACGGAACGTATTCAAGCCGCCATAGGGTGAGTTTTCCAACTTTCTATGCTTTAAACATTTTTCTGCAAAAGTTTCAGTTCATTTCAATACAAATATTACATCTCTCTTCTCTATTATCTTAAACAGGTACTTAGGTGGTATTTTCGACATTGAATCGTTGGTCGATAAGTTGCTTCACCAACTTGCGTGTAATCAATCCATCATAGTCGATGTGTATGATACTACCAACGGGAAGATCAGCATGTATGGTTCGAATGAGACCGCTAGTGGTTTATATCATAAAAGCATGCTTAACTTTGGCGATCCATTAAGAAAGCACGAGATGCATTGCAGGTAAATCCTTTACTATCGAAACCATGCTTCGTAGTTTTATATGGAGGGGAAGTTTGATTGTAGAAGTTATGATTTTTTTTTTTTTTTTGTTTTTCTTGCAAAATGGTCATGGAGAAACGAAGAACCTTACAAGATTTTGTTTAAATGATAGGTTCAAGCAAAAGCCGCCCTTGCCATGGCTCGGAATAACAACATCAATCGGAGCTCTTGTCATTGCATTGCTCATCGGTTACATATTCCACGCCACGGTCAACCGCATTGTGAAAGTTGAAGACGATTATCGCGAGATGATGGAGCTCAAGAAACGGGCAGAGGCGGCCGACGTTGCGAAATCCCAGGTACTTGATTTAATTTTCACCCTTCGACTTTTATAAGATTTATATGTCTAACACGCAAGCAATTCTTTGCAGTTCTTGGCAACTGTTTCTCACGAGATCAGGACTCCGATGAATGGCGTTCTAGGTGACGATTTCAAACTTGTTATAAATGACCTGATTGATATATATCGACCTATGGAAGATGGTCTTAGTAATAACTTCTAATTTTTGGCAGGGATGCTACAAATGCTTACGGATACGAATTTGGACATAACTCAACAAGATTATGTGAGAACAGCCCAAGCTAGCGGAAAAGCTTTGGTGTCACTGATCAATGAGGTCCTTGATCAGGCAAAGATCGAATCAGGTAAGCTCGAGCTCGAGGCAGTCCCGTTTGATCTGCGGGCCGTTTTGGATGACATCCTGTCACTCTTCTGCGGAAAGGCCCAAGAGAAAGAATTAGAGGTACGTTAGAAATTTCAAATTTCTCCTTTCAATTGTCTACAAATATCGTGATTTTTGATATTTTCGCATCACGCCCTGAAAGTTAAGGCCTGCAAGTTAACCCGACGGTTACACGAGCAAAGTGATGGCTATATCGTAAACGAAACACTGAAGAAGGATAAGAAGTGATGAAATGTTTAGTAAAATCACGATATTTATGAGGGAGTTGTTTTATTCGTCTTCTAACTTCATGCAATTTCTTTTGGCCGCCCTGTGGAATCTTGCTTTTCAATATTCTGGGGAATTAGTTGGCTGCGTTCGTCTCCGAGCAAGTTCCGGAAACTCTCATCGGTGACCCGGGAAGAATTAGGCAAATCATCACAAATCTAATCGGAAATTCAATCAAAGTAAGCATCTCTTTCTCTATCTGAATTATGAAAAACTGAAAGCTGTTCTGCGCAATTGTCCAAGAAGTTCATTTAGCTCCAATTTCTTGTCAACAGTTCACGGAAAAAGGGCACATATACTTGACGGTTCATCTTGTCGAAGAGGTAATGATCCCATTAGAAGTGGAAACAGAAGCTCAACCGATGAGCACCGTAAGTGGCTTTCCGGTGGCAGATAGAAGGAAAAGCTGGGAGAGGTTTAAGATATTCAATAAAGAGTTTTCTACGTTGGAGAAGCCTTTCCCGGCCACCTCTCCTGACCAAATAAACCTCATCATCTCCGTTGAGGACACCGGAGCGGGGATCCCTTTTGAAGCCCAATCTCGCGTATTCACCCCATTTATGCAAGTAGGCCCCTCGATTTCTCGTATACACGGAGGAACCGGGATTGGGCTTAGCATCAGCAAATGCTTGGTTAATCTCATGAAGGGAGAGATCGGATTTGCAAGTAAACCTCAAGTGGGCTCTACTTTCACATTCACGGCTGTACTTTCGAGAGCTAAGACGAATTCAACCGAGTATAAATCGTTTGAGTTCCGAGGGTTAACTGCATTAGTGGTCGATCACAGGCCGGCTCGTGCAAAGGTTACCAAGTACCACCTTGAAAGGCTCGGTATGCATGTCGACTTCTCCACGAACTTCAGTCTAGTCCTTCCGAAAATAACAAGCGGTAATTTGGGTTTGAAAATAGTGCTTGTCGACAAGGAAACGTGGTTAAAGGAGTCGAGTCAGTGGCCTATTTTTATGAACAAATTGAGGATAGGAGGGCAATTAGACATTCCGAAACTGTTTATATTGGCGAATTCTTCGAGCCCGATAAAGAGTAGCTCGCTTAGTAGTAATGGGAAAAAGGCGATCGCGCTGCTGACTCCGCCGCACGATTTTGATGCTTGTTTCATGGATATTCAAATGCCAGAGATGGATGGGTAAATACCTTATCTTACTTTGTTTTTTATCATCATATTGTCCACTATTTTTTTTTTTTTTTTTTTTTTTTTTTTTTATGAACTGGTCAAGTAAACCCCCTTATTGAGAAGTGGAGGGCTTTCCAGCAATTCATCACGATTTTTGTTTTTTAACCTTTCAATTGTATCAACTTTAAATACTAAAACCAATATACTACTGCCTTAAGTTATGAAACTTTTGTCACTTATTTCAACGCGGTAAACAATATAGGATGTAAGTTTTTACCTTGTATCAAAGTGGTTGCAATTGCATGTTTATCAGATTAACCATAGGAATATCTCTTCATTTTCTTTATTTTATTGCAGATTTGAAGCTACAAGGAGAATAAGGGAGATGGAAACTACTCTTAATGATCGGATACAACACAAAGAAGTTTCGTTAGAAGCTTGTGGGAATAAATTGCACTGGCACATTCCTATATTGGCCATGACGGCGGATGTGATCCAGGCCACACACGAGGAGTGCTTACGCTGTGGAATGGATGGCTATGTGTCGAAGCCGTTCGAAGGAGAACAGTTGTACAGAGAAGTCGCTCGCTTTTTCAATATCACGGTGAAAAATTAAGTCAGTAGATTATATACATGCTGAAAGCATGTTGGCGGGAGATTCGTCTATTGCATCTTTGCCGATCTGGTTGTATATACAACTTTTTCAAAAGGTAAGCAATTCTCGGCTCATTTTATTGCTTTTACAGTAAGCAATTTGGTCTTTTCGTTTTGATTCTACTGGTTTGACTCATGGGAATTTGGTAATAAATGCGAAGAAAGAGACAAATATCAAATGAATAACTCTGATATATGGTTTCGAGGGAAAGGAAGAGCCCGAGTCGACTACTATTCATCCATATATTCTTTAGATGCATTTTGGCGCTGAAGCTGTGCATGCAACTAGAGAACAGATATAGTGAACCACAGGCTTCCTAATAATGTTCAAATTATTTAAATGGCTTACCGAGTATACGAAGATTTCGTTTCGATGATAGTGTTATTTGTTAATGTACCCTTCGAATTAACTTTTTTAAAAGATTGGTAATTGCATTAAGGGGTTTTATTTTATTTTTTGGGTCTTAAACACTCTTTATCCTCCACGTTTCTATATGGTATAGAGCGACGTCGTTCTTTGCAGTAACTCGTGACTATTTTCATAAAATTGTCCAGTATTAATGCCGACTACTGGAGACAAACAACGTTTGTTTTAGCTAATCAAGCTGTGGGAACTCAACCAGGGATTTAAAATTTCAATTCTTAAGTAGTTTGGAGTATCTTTTTTTGCACTAGAATAGCTATTTGTGTTTTGTTGGTTTAAATGTTGTCCAATCCTAGTTCGCATTCAAGTGTTACTGTATGAATTCATTTGTATAATATCGATTTTCTTTATCAGGGATCAATTTCCGGGACGAGAAGTACTTTTTTTTTTTTCCTGCTTGCTATCTTACTCAGCAAGTACACTAGATGCAGTACAATATCACAAAATTACGAAATCTCAACAGACCGAAATCAACAGTTGCAAGATTCGCTGGAAGCGCTTTTTCAAGGAGACAAATTTAGATCTCATCACCGATATCGCGACCTTGTAAATCCTTTTTTTGGTTTTCAGTAGCAATATATGTGAGTGTACAGAGAGTGCAATCATTTTTTTTTTCCCCACCCTTTATTTGTTGAAATGTGAGATAAATAGTCGTTCTTCGATCAACAAAGAAGAAATTGATGGATGTAAGTTATTAGTGATTTATATAATGAAATAGAGGAAAACAGTTTATCCCCACCATCCTTCTATGTCAATTTTATTTATGTACAAGTTTTTGCCTGCAGATTGTGCTTTTCTGATTGAATGGTTCCTTGCACCTTTGCTTTTTATATCTGATTCTTTTCGTGACACTTTTTATCCTTCTAAAGTACAAGTGATTTCAGGTTATCTTGGTTCTCTTGGAAAATTGAAAAGAATCGGCATCTGATCATCAAAAAGTTAGTTAATATAGCTTTACTAAGATCAAAAACAAACACTATAGTACCGGAGCTCGGTACTATAGATAGTATAGTAATCTAATTCTATATATATATATATATATATATATATATATATATTTGGACTGGGCTACTATCAGTAGCAAAATTTCATTGTTGCTACCAGTTTTTTAGTCTTTGGATCAACTCTTTTCATTATTTCTAACCATTGGATTAAATACTATAATCCAGTGGGGACCACTCAACCCTAGGGGGACCACTCAACTCTAACGACTAATATCACCCTGACCCTACAATTTTTCATCTAAGGGTTAAAAACTTGATAGCAAAAAGAGCGTTCTACTATTAATAGTATTCCAATCTAATTTTATATATACATAATAATATTTATAAATATAATGTATTTTAATTATATATAGGCTTTAATTTAATTTGGGTCATTATTGTTGGCCTATAAAATAAACCCAATAAGTACAACCGTGCAATTGAGCCCAACTCTAAATTTACATAACACACTCTCTCTTTCAGATTTTACTATTGCACATAATCCTAAAACATGATAACATTCAAATTTTCAAATCCCTAATTTTTTTCCCCTCTCTCTCTCTCTCTCTCTCCCTAAAATATGTTTTCCTCAGTAGCTGATGTTTCTGACACTCTCAGATCGTTAACTTACTCTTTAGGGAACGTTCAGGGTCGAGATATTCTTATATGGATATCAGTATTTGGGATTATTTACCAATACGGGCATACATGAAGAGTACACAGCAGCGAGGATTAAAGTGCCGTAACACGAGAGCGTGCCGTTGATTGCCTGGCACGATATGCGACGGGCACGCTTTCGTGCCGAGTGCAAATGGATACATATGATCTTCTAATGGCACGTTTTGACACATATGTAGTTTAATTTTTTTTATTTTAATAAATTCTTATAATATTATATTGAAAGATTTAGTCAAATAATTATGAATATTAGTTATATATAGTTTATCATATTCACCAATTAATATATTAGTAGGTTTTTTTATATGTAAAATACAATTATATCTAAGAAATAAAAATTAAAATATAATAATAAAATTTATAAGTACACTAATTAGATAAATTTATCGTATTGGTGACACGGTATGACACGAGGCGACACTTTAATACCATATTGTTCGGTCATACTTTCTCTTCTTTTTCTTTTTTTTTCAGAAACGGTCACTTTTTATCTGCCGTAACAAAAAGTTGAAATGACATTCTGAATCATAAATACAACCTTTCTATTTTAACTAACACTCAGAACACAACAGATAACTAACTTTTAATATGCTGGATCATTGCAGGTTATCCTCTACTGCTGACAAATTAATGCCCCATTGAGTACAGTTTTTAGAATGAGATCCAGTTTGAATTCGGACACTTCTGATTGGTCACATTGGGTGTTTTTTGTTTCCTTCTTTAAATCTCTCTTTCACCTTTAACTAGAAGGTAAAAGGATTTTACATTACTGACAATGCTTTTGTGAAAATTTAGTACAGACCACATTAATGATTGAACCCCAACTGTCCAATCATCCAGTTTCATAAGATCTTCATAGAAATTATTTGTGGGTAGTTGAGCAGCTCTAACTTAGAATATCTATATTTATATATTATACTCTCTAAATTTGTCACATAGCAATATTTTTTTCATTGTTGAATGTGAGCTCCATCCCGAATCGGGTCAAATCCTCCACATATTTTTCTCTTTCTTTGTTTGAACCGAATCAATTATTGTTGAGTATGAGCTCCCCCAAACCGGCTCAAGTCCTCCACATTTTTTTTTTTCCTCTTTTTTTAGTTGAACCAAATTTGGATTTTTCTCTTTTTCTTTTTCTTGAACCGAACCATATCACACCTCTGCATTGAGGCGAACTGTTCCTCTTCCACTTCTTTCGACTGTTACCTTCCTTCATCGGTAAGATGAATCTCACCTCTCATCGTCGCTTCTTCCAACATTGTTTTCTCTTTCTTTATTGTCGTTTTCTTTTTTTTTTCTTTAATTATCTATTCGTCGCATCGCACGGATTACTATATTAGTGTATCAAGGATTGCCTTCGTACCCACATCTGTGCATTATTTATTTAGTTGTCTACTTCTCTGGGTATCTTTACTGACCTTTATTGTGTCTTAACTCATATGAAACCCATGATCCTCACATTTACTACTAAGTTTTTGGTTACTTCTAGCTGCATGCTCATTTGTTTACAACCCACAACCATTTATTCTATCTGCTGACAAACAGTTAATATAGCAGCTGGAACATTTAAGTCCTTAATAAAGACATTTGAATCTTAACATTGCAGCAGAACAGGAAGTATATCTTTACTTAATCAATCTTTTCTGCTTTTGCCTCAGATGTCATCATCTACATTCTTTTTGTTTTCTCAGAGCTTTCCTGCTCTTTTTGCGATAAAGCACGGTACAAAGCTAGGGTTGATGTAATTGTATCTCATTTCTCTGTAATTACACCTCATCTCCCTTTTCGACGATCCTAGATTAGTACTAATTTTTAGAAACCATCTTTGTATAATATGAATGAGGATATGAGTCGAAAATTGGTTGGAATCAAATTTGCAAGCCAGATGAGCAAACATAAGAGACAGTGGAACAAACTCAGTAGACTCATTGCAGTTCATTCCTAACCCTTTTTTTCCCTATTTTCTCTGAAATATAATTACATTAAAACACTTATTTTTCCTTTTTACCCTGTGAAATCCATGATGTCACTTCTATTTTCGAAAGAATTTTGTGTTGTTGTTTATTACATACTCAACTGTTTATACAACCATTCCGCCTTTTCTGGCAAACAGTTAATATAGCAGTTGTTGAACATTTAAGCCATGTCCTCATATGTTACATGCTTTTAGTTGTTTATGTTTGTAACACCCACACACACACACACACACACAGTGAGATACTAGAACAATGGCCAACAATATCACAATTATCAAATCACAAAATCAATTTCGTGTATGCAGTGAGCGATTTAAAAATCTGTGCAATTTACATTTCCATGTATGTGCCACCGGCACAATTATTTTTCTAAATAGGAATATATTTATACACTGTTTCGAATGATGAATCTCCCAAGGTTTTTCGAGGAGTGGGGTGTGATTTCAACAAGAAGAAGGCTGTAATCGAAAAAAGGCAAGCAATCATCTATCAACCTGATCTCTTGAGGTAAGCCATAACACCAAGGCCTGCGACTAGTGCTGCTCCAGCGGCTACCGCACTGTATGCTGACGCCCAGGCATCCTTGCGCGCATATTCGAAGCTTCCTGACCCGCCACCTCTCTTTCGCCTCCCGGATCCCATGTAGTCTAAGTGCAATCTTAAACTCTGAAAGAGGTCAGAGAAAGTTTATTAGAATAATTGAGTAAATACGGCTTACAAAAAACTGAGTATTCAAAGGAAGATGGTCAGTTTGGAAGATTATACTTAGCTCCTCACTAATCCGCGAGCCATTTGCTCTTGAAAATAATGACTACTACGTGAACTTGATTTAATTGCATAAATAAAGTGTTAATACTTCAAACAATCCAAGGAAAAAAGTGCTAATATGCTATCTTTGCCATTTGTATCTTCTATTTGGAAGTGTAAGGTATCATTACTAATAGAATATGCTTTTAAAATGTCTACTGAAAAAAAAAAACCTCACTTAATCAAAGCTAGAAAGAATCAAGACAAATAACATAAAATGGGGAGCACGACTCAAGTGAATCACTGAGTTGACTTGCTAATTTAAGACTACTAACATTTCATTGTAAATAAAACAGGAGAATAAATTATGTGTTTAAATGCTACCTTCCAACCAATCTGTCGGGCATGGTCCACTGCTGCAGCAAGGTCACCGTCCGACGAAAGAATAACCTTGTCGTGGTCCTCATCTTCATACTAAGAAGCATCATCAAAAACAAATATCAAGATGAAACATATTTAGTCACAATTCTTATAATTTGTCTGAGATGGGTTTACAGTTAGTTAAATACCAGAATTTGGGGTAGATTATTCCTATCAATGTCATCACCCACTCTCTGAAGGATGCAAGTTATCAAGTCTGACAAACTCTCTGTCTCTGATATAAACAACAACAAAACAGGTGATTACATTTCTCTTGATGAATAATAATGCGAAAATTCTGTGAAAGTCTTAGGATGAAATATGACCCAATTTCATTTACATCCTCATAGTTTAAGTTCTAGCAATTAAATCCTGAAGTTTGTCCCGCATAATCACTGAACTTTCATTAATCTAGCATTGGAAAACTGATGCCGCATCAGCATCACACCAGCCAGGACAAGAAGTAGACTAACAAAAGGACTTAATTACTAAGCAGAACAAACTTTGGGACAAAATTGTCAAAAACCGGATATCTTAGGACAAACTAAAATCGGAATAAAATTTAAGGGACCAAATTTAAGTATTTGACCAATTTTTCTGTTAATCAGTAAAAGTTCTAAATGGGATAGCATACCGCAGTTAAATCTATGCATCCTGCCGTGTTTGTCCTGGAGCTTAAATCCAAAAGTACTCGATAAACCTGACACTGGATAAAATGCTGACCTTCCTGCCTCTGTGGCTTCAGATGCCACTTTCATGGATCCTTCACTGAAAATTGGTTAATTGAATAGATTGTCAAAAATATGAAACCATGTTTTAAGTGTTAAATAATATGTATCAAATAGATCAAGAGGATTCCAACCTTTGAGAATCATCGTCATCATCTAAAGGTCCTATGGCCAAAGCCGAGTCCCAGAACTTCTGCATCATTGCACTTGTTGCTTCGGTTCCGGATCCCCCGCTACTTCCCGCCTTTATACATTATGAACATAGAGTAATGAATTATTCAGCATTTATGGATCTCAGTAAGAGTCAATAGTTCCTTTGTTTACAGTTTGACCTTTATAAAAGAGAACATCGAACTCAGTTCTAATGTTTCTAAATCCTATGATGACCTCAAAGTCTCCAACTATTATGGACCATCAAATAACTTAACCGAAGAATGCAGATATTGAACTCCCATCTAGATATAGTGATGTGATTGTGCACTAATATTGGCATTCAGGAGATGGGCATTGCTAGCATCAAGGATCCATTAGTAACAGTATGACTATAAGTATAGCTTCTTTCAGATGGCAGGCAACTACTTAGGAGTTATAATAGCATGACTTTATAGGATGAGCTTGAAAGGAAAAATAAAAAAAAAAAGAAAAATAAAGATTGCAGGCATCATATACAAGCTACTAGTCATTAGTTTGTAATAAGCAATTAAATTAGAGCTTGAAAGCCCAGACAGTTGCAGAGAATGATGTGAACTGATAAATGTACATCACCAACTTACAGTGGCTATCGCGGCATGAGTGATATGAATAACATCAACAACTGTGACAATGTTCCCTTCTGTATAAAGCATATGAGTTATATAAGTGGCTAAAATGCAAATATATGAGAAGAAAAAGGACAGATAAACTTGTTTGTATGTTTAACCAACCTCTGTCAACAACAGGAAAGTGCAGAAATTTCCCATCATGCATGGTGTGAAGAGCATCAAGAATCGGAGTGTCAACTGTTCCGCATTCAGGATTTGGCGTCATAACCTGTAAAAGTGTTTGACACATTACATGCTGTATCAACCGAAACAATTTTTCCTTCGAGAAAGAGACCAACATCTTTATCATAGATAAAAGAAGGCAAAATTTGTGGATAATAAAGTTGAGAGAATTTTATTTCTAATATAACTGTTAATTTACTATTCAGAGATTGGATAATTAGCTAAATGCTGAAAATGTCAATGTTCAAACCAGCAATTAAGATAGCTAACGCCAAAATTTGCTAACTGTAAAGGATATGCAAGATGATGTAGCAGGCACGGATAAGAACAAAAGAAATAATTGTAATTCCTGCATCAGTGGATAAGAACCTCTCACATCGACTTTCGGTCATCACACCATAGCAACAACAGTAGTTTATCATATAGCAACCAATTGCCAGCTAGAGTACCAACTGATGATTATATGAAGATTTCTGAAAATTGAGAGCCCATGTGGCAGGGAAGTTACCTTCTCCACAGGAGTAGATTCAGGAGAGAGATTTTGTGCAATTACACGCATCAGTATATCTCTGGAACTGAGATGAAAGAAAGAGGAAAAAAAAAGAGGGATAGTAAAGACCAGACTAGGAACAGAGGTTAAACTGATGCTACATTTTACTGAAAAGCATTATCCATTGGAAAGCAAGGACTACTTACGTTAGTATTCCTTTAGGTTTCTTTTCAATTGTGACAACTGCTGAACTAATCTTCAGTTCGAGCATCTTCTTTGTTGCAGTTAACACTGAGTCGGTTGGTGAGACAGAAACAACCCTAAGATGCCACCATCAGAAAATCTTTGAAATTTTTATGTTTCGATCTTCTTTATATATCATTCAAGGCTTATAATAGATTCTTAATGAGAGGATATTACCTACTTTGGATTCTCCGAAATAATTGTAGACAAAGAAGGCCTAAACATCTTCTCTCGAAGAGTTTCAATAAACGTATGAGGACCTGGAAAGAATTTGGAAAGCATATAGTTACAAAGTCATTCAAGAAACAGGCAAACATAGTAAGCTTTCAAAAGTAAAATAAGTTGAATAAAACTAATAGTAATATTAATTTTCCTCAGAAAATATATAAGATTTCTACACACCAGAAATTGATGTACCCCAGTGCTTTTCCACCCCTTCAACAGCAGCCGCAATGGCTTTGCCCTTCTCAGCAGCCCTCTCCATGCGAGCAATAGCATCATAAAGACACTTTGCTATGTCGAGTAATGCAATGACTTCACCATTTTCTACAACTGGCAAATGCCTGAACTTCCCTGCAATTAAAAAAATTGACTCAAGTTAAAATTTCAACTAGAGATAAATGCATTAGAGCCCCTTAAAGGCGCTCGTTACAAGTGACCATCCAAACTTTCAAAAGCTAAAAAAGGAAAACGAAAAGCCCGAAGTCAACCAACCAAACCACCAGTTTTTCTGTTTGTTTTCTAACAGCAGTGACTCACATGAAAGGATAAGACATAAACATTAGGTTTCATATGGCGGCCAAGGGCTCGCTCTCGTCACTGATAGATGGTAACGGGGCGTAGTTGGTTGACTTGATTCAAATGGACATTGTTCAGGTCGTCTTTTCTTAACTTTTAAAAAGTCTGGATAACCACATGCAAAAGTGGGAACCTCAGGGGGTTGGATGCAGTTGTCCTTTTTCACAAAGACAACTAGTATGTGCTTGTGTTTTTGATCCCACAAACCTTGCACCATTTTCTGCAATGCTTCCACAGCTAATGTATCCGAAAGAACAAAGACAGGATTCCGGGTCATAGCCTTGGATACTGGTGTTTCATCAAGCTTCAATTCACGGGCAATTACCCTTGTTGTTATATCCTTCACATCAGAAAAGCTAAAATCAGTAATATGAGCTTAAACAAACCAATGTAGATTCAATTAAGGAGTAAAAGAAATAAATTAACCTTGTCTGTAAGGATACCACAAAGCAGTGCATTTGAATCAGTCAGCAACACAGCATCTACTCTTCGAGCAGCCATCCTGCGGCAAGCCTCATATACAGTTGTATTTTCAGGTATTGTTAAGGCCTTCGACAACCGGAGTCTCTTTACAGTTCTCTCGCCGGTCCTGTTTCCCAACATGGAGAATGAGGTAGAAAATATGCAAGAATTGGAGCATAACATACTTTAAGTAAGTATTCATTGATTATACAAGTCTAGCATCCTATTATAGCTCCTAAGAATGTACAGAACAAAAAGCTTCTGATGACCAAAACTAAAGCATTAGCGTTGTCTCCAACCATAACGAAGGCCTTGTTTGGATGTATGGACATTTTATTCTGTATATTTCTAGTGGATACAATATCTAGCCTTCAAGTCCTTTCTTTCGGAATAAGACAAATCACCTCGTAAGCAAAATATGCTGTCGTATAAGATCATGGATGTCTTGACTTCCAGTTACATAAGAAAATCTTAATACAACATAAATTATCAATGGATATCTCATTCCGACATCCAAACAAAGCCAAAGAATTACCTCTGTACAAGGACTTTTCTAGCATAATATACTTAGAGCTGTTGAACCCTAGTGAAAAATTGCGAATTTTGGTTCACACAAATTTCAAATACTCTACAGCTGATAAGGCTATTCTCTACGCTTTACCATCTCATAAACGCCTACGAATCTATCTACTACTAATCCCTCTTATCTACTACTAATCCATCTCATAAACCTAGTCTTCTACAGAGGGAATCTTCACACAAATCAGAAACATGCCCTTTCCCATTGTTGATAACTCGCTTATTACAGTAGCAAATCAATAAAAAAATAAAATAAAATAAAATAAAATAAATTCAAGTACCCAAAGCATCACACTCTCGGTACACAAAACAATATAAACAGCAAGAACGAATTAAGCGTAGCATAAAAATACTAGAAACAGTAAGTTACTTTGTCACAAGGCAATCTGATTAATATCGAGCAGTTGCTAATTAATAAAGAATTAAGCGCACATAATCCAATGAAGAGATCCTAGAACCTAACACTAACTAACTAAACTCCCTACTAAAATCGAAACCTTAGAGAACTAATACAAACAACTCGATCGAGAATTGGGAGGAGGAAGGGGGAAGAGAGAGAGAGAGAGAGAGAGAGAGAGAGAGATCGTACGGAGGGCGAGAGATAGAGGTCCTCCTTCCGCCATCGAAGGCCCCGCCGTTCTCCGCCAACTTCTTCCCAGAGAAGCTGCTCCTCCTCCCCGCCCCTCCGCCGCGGTCCATCTCCGATCCGACGATCGAGAATCCCCCCAGAGAAGCCCCGCCACCACGGCCCCGATCGTGAGCACGGCGGCGCCGCCTCCTCCGCCGCCGCCTCGGATCCCCGATCGCCGGCGAGGAAGCGGAGAGGGTAAGAGAAGGATCGACGTGGGCTCTCTGTCTCTCTCTCTCTCTATCGCGATTGGGTCTCGGCTAATCTCTACCTCCTATTTGGACGGAGTAAACCAATATCATGAACAAGGTTCACCACGTCATCCGTCAGCGGGGCTTTTGATTCGCTTCGAGCTCGCACGTTAAATCAAAAATTGAAAAAATAGTTGGAATGTACGGTGGATAACTCGCTGGTCCACAAATAAGGTGGTAAACAACTTATCAGTTCTACATCCATCGAGAAGCGAATCATATGCTTTCCTAAATCCTAACCCCAAAAATTTGCCCGTTTCAAAGAGGGGCGCTGTTTCAACGACAAAGGAAATAGACTCCCGATTCAACTAACCAATAAAAAGTTTCCACGTATTGCAACCTGAAGTGGGCCCACATTCTATATCTCCGTGCGCTGACGTGGGTGTCTAAGTGGGTGACAGGGTATTGTTTTTTTTTCCTTTATTTAATGATACCATGCGGCTCCTACTAAAAAGGGTATTTTCGGGAGAAAGGTCATTCACGGTGTCGCTGTCGCAGCGAGTGTTCCGGTCCGAACGTTCGCATAGAAAGTTTTGTAAGGGAGGATGATCGCCCGTACACGTGGATGTTACGTGATGCTGTGGCCGTCTAGATTTCTGCGTTGCAGGGAGTTTCTGACCCATCCGCATTGAAGTAGTTAGAATGGGAACGCGTGATTTTGGTCCGCGCCAACGACGAAATGTGATGGATATTGTAAACAAATAAAACACGTTCCACGCATGAATACTTTGTTTGGTATCTAATTTTAATTTTTATATATAAAATTTTTATACAAAAAAGAGAATAAAAGAAAAAAATAAATACTATTATGCGGCAAAAAAAAATCTGGTATTTTAGCGGACGTCTTAATTATCCATTTGCATTAAAAATCTTATTAATTACTCTCTGGACTTTATTATTATTTTAAAATAAATTTAAAATTCTAAGTATTAAATTTAGCCGTAAAACTTTGTCAGACGAGGGTCGGACCAGAAGGTTTCAGATCGGATCCAGGTTCGAATGGAGATTGGGCGGTGTGGTGGTGATGATGATTCAGGACGTCGTTACACGTGGCACACACTCCCGCGCCTCCAGGTGCCACCTCAGCGCGGATGACGTCGCCGTCAACCGCCGCCCGCGGCGCATGCATGATATATCCACCACCGCGACCAGTTCCGGAGCACGATCACTGCGCTGCGCACTCCAACCTCTAACCATATTCCATACACAATTCTCAATCCAAGAAGGAAAATAAATAAAGAAGAGTTAGTTAAAAATTGGAATAAATCTAGATTGGGGAGGGCAGATGGGGAGGGCGGATTGGGCGTCGGTGGCGGTCGGGGTGGTGCTGTTCGTGCTGCTGTCCCCGGGGCTGCTGGTGGAGGCCCCCGGGTCGCGCCGCGCCGTCGACTTCGGCAGCCTCCGCACCAACGGCCCGGCCGTGCTCGTCCACGCCGTCCTCTTCTTCGCCCTCTACACCCTCCTCATCCTCGTCCTCCGCCACCACGTCTACGCCTACGCCTGATGATCATCACTCATCAGTCATCACTGATCTTACTCTTCTTTCTTGAGTGTATACAGTTCCTAGTTGTACCTGCTACATGCACGACGAGGTAAATTTACAGTAGATAAAATATTTGTGGCCTCCCTGTTTATTTTCGAAAACACAAAGAAACAGTAGGACAATATTAGTTTGGCCAATAGCCAACAAGATAAATGCGAATAGTAGAAGAGTAGAAGAGACTGGAGAGAATCACGTACTTTATAGATTTTAACACAACATACAACAAAATGATACCCCCAAATTATATAGCCGGGCACAATCAGACACCGATTTGCATTGCGATCAAGAAAAAAGGCAAGGGGGATCAACACGGGTAAAGTTCAGATTACTTTTACCCTTCGTGAAGGATAATTTCAATATTTACAAAGCTTACAATGAAGAGAATACAAGGACCTTCAAAACAGAGTATCAAACCGAAAGGCTACCACCATGTTAACTGTAAGAGGAGAGGGTATCAGTTGATGCAGATGCAAACTGCTGGCGTGCTAATAAATTCGGGCCGCCTTAAGCTTCATTGGAAGCTACTAGTCCTTGTATGCACAGACATGTAAGTTGTAGGAAGTTTGGAGAAGATCTGCCCTGAGAAAGAAGAAAAAAAATCAAGGGTGATCAATTTCATTTTAGTTGATAAAACTCTGGAGAGAGAAAAAGCGAAATTATATATACTTTATTAGATACGTAGATGTATATTTTTTCTAGTGATTTATACTTAGAAAAGTGAACCACCTAAAGAATAGATTCACTAATATGCCACAGATGATTACCAAATTATTTTTACACACCAGATACGAAGAACTTGCGGAACTAAAGGGGAAAAAATTAAATGCATATATAAAAAGATCAATCAATTAGTTGAGCAACTAGAGTAGCATAAGAAGAGATGCTGAAGAAGCATAGAATGTGAGAAATGAGTTTAGAAAAGCTACTAGTAAACCAAGATAAGCAACTCATCTTAGTTTGATATCCATTCGGAAAATCTTTTCTAACTAGAATATTGTTTCATTTATAACTAAAAGCTGGTCAAAAAATTTGAGATGTCATGAATAGCTAGCTCTCTATATTTCTCTCTATTCATTCGCTGTTGACATTTGAGCGCACATCTCACAATGTTTTTTGATTTGATCATCTCTATCCATGCCTCATAAGGGTAACTAGTAAAAGCACTAATATTTTCCTCCTACGCTTAGCCTGTACAACATGAAATTTATAGCATACTCACAGATGAAGGAACTAAGTAGCATAAAACTTGAACAAACTTTCCGTTTCGAATCAACACACAAACAAAATTGACTAAACTATGGAAGAATGTTAGGAACAAAGTTTTGATGAGCCATTGCAGGTAAGCAACAAGTAGAAATATTAAATCAATTCATATTTACAGTAGGTGCAAATGGTAAAGAGAAAAAGTGATGGTTCCAAAAGTTCAATGCAAAAAAGCTGATAGGAATCAGAAAAGCCTCCAAAATTTCCTTTGTTCTCTCAAGTTGTTAAGCATTACAATGGTCCAAATTATCGAGAAATTTAAAGACCCTGAAAATTATGTCCAAGACGTCATGGAGCAAAAATTCTATAGGGTACTCCTTGTGGAAGATATTATAAAGAGGTATCGGATATCCTTCATCCAACTAGTACTTTCAATCCCAACTATGAAACCATAGCTTTTAACAAAAGAATAATTTTTCATAAAAAAAAATGATCTAATTCAATGGAAGGTACGCATTCAAAGTACTAGTTAGATGAAGCACGTCTAACCCCTCTTTATAATAACTTATGTAAAGAATACCCAAATAGAATTTTATTCCATATGTTGCCCTTGTTTCTATATTTCCAAATATCATAATATTAATAACCTTATAAGCTTTTTTTTTTCAACTTATTGTAAGCCTATCAATCTAACAAAGTATAGATTAAACAAAATTTAGACGAACTTGGACCTAGACTTGGGAACTTCTAAAAAGCACCAAGCTTGGTGCTTGCATCGATGTAGTTGGATTTTGCATGGAGATCAATGAAAAGCACATGCGAATGTGCATAAAGATGCACACTGAACATGGTGCCCCACAAACTCCATCATGGATCCAACAAGCACAAACGTGTAAGCATCAAGGACTTGGTGCTTTAATAAGACACTAAACCAGCTCCTTAGATTGACTACATCTGATTCTCAAGAAGAGAAATCTAAAGTGTCTAAGAAAATCCCGCCAAATATAGTTAACGAGTCAGATTTCTAATGCGGCATTTAAGGCGTACATCAAGTTTGAAAAACTCACCACAAGCTACCGGCTAGCTGCCACATTGCAAAAGCTGACTCATTACCTATACATTGGGGTACACTCTTCCAGCAAACATAGCAATCCTTTTCAAGCGTATTCATCATATAATTCCTATGTTCCAAGTTAGTTAGTTAAGACCTTTCTCTGTTAGGAGGATCAACATCCCTGAAATCAGGAGGACCGACGTTGTCTAGTTCATTAATTAAATAAGATTACCTAAAATAAAATCTATATGGATAGCTGCACCCTTTCCTATTAGATACTCTAGTGTAATTGACTTCCGTGAGATGCGAAAAAAATTCTATATGAACTAAGTAGGAATACATCCTATTCAACCAAAACAGAGTACCATTCCGGCTGCCCTGAAGTATCTCCTAAGTGCTGCCTATGAGTCAGCATACAGAAGGTGGATTAGAGCACCAAAAGTCTTAAAAGTTGAGCCACATCTCCACATCACATACTTTGCAGTCTTCCATTCTCTATGCCGCTGGCCTTTTATTTTGTGGGCTTTTATATCTCTTATCTCTCCCTCTTCCTTTTGGAAACTCTATTATCTTTAATCTCTCTCTATGTGGTCACTGCCAACAAAAGAATTTTCCGTTGCTAAATTTTCCCTTACAGCAAAAAGACAAACGCTTATGTCAAAAGCAATTCTGCAGCAACATTTTCAATATCTGTTTTTATTGCAGATATCAGCAGACTTAGATCAGAAACAATACCCTAAACTATTTAGATATTAAAAGAGACAAGACTTTCAATAGCCACATAAAAACCATGTCCAAGTGAGAAGAGTAAAGGTGAAACATCGCATACAAAATTCATCATCAGACTAATCACCAAGACTTTTAATTAGCCAATACTAGGAATAAATCAATTATCCTCCTAATCCTGCCTTTAATGTAGCGGAGGAAAAAGGGAAGAAAAACCTTAGAGACCCACATCTACGGCATAACAATACTCTACTTAAGTTCGTATTTGGCTCTCATGAGGACCTAATGCTCATAAGCCAACAAAAGTGACATACTATGGTTGCATCCCCATTGCTACGTTTTAAATACAGCGGAAGAACTTTCAAAAAGCCTGTGTTATAGCGCAAAATTCGCTTTACAAAGCCCAATGTTCAAAAGTGCTGCACTTTGCAACCTTTTCCTAGCGCCATTTCAAGCTTGAAATGACAAAGAAAATTTTACGAGAGCAAAATGCTAAACTTTGAACTGCTAGCCAAAAAGCAAAAGAAGAGCTATCCCGAAGGGAAAATTATTGCCTGAACTTTGACCCACCACATAAGCCGTGGACCGCCCAGTTGATCTGCCCTCCATCCCATCTCTACTTTCAATCCCAGCAAAATCACTTGGTTACAACCATATTCAAATTTATAATATGTTTTACAAAAATATGTTGAAGATTGAAAGTAGAGATGGTATGAATGGCAGATCACTAGGAGGTCCGCGCCTGACGAGGAGGACCATGTCCAGCCTATAATTTCTCATATCAATGGAAGTTATCTGAAGTTTTCCGACAAAAGACTACAAGGATCTTTGATCTGTTAGATCGGGTTATTCTAGAAAAAACCAAAAACTTCCATTTCAATGAACCCCTAAACTTGTGCTATCCTCTAACTCTATCCCTAGTTGCCTCCAAAAGCGTTACAGTTTTAGGTTCATTTTCTTTTAATAACAACAAGCACTATTGAAGACCCAATAATTTTAAAGATAAGGACAACCAAACAACTCCCCATAGAAAGGGACTTGCTTTGTACGTATTTTAACACAACCCCCAAAGGGCTCTGACATTTCCACACGTAAAAGCAATGAGCTGTCAAGTTAGTCCAAATAAACTTTTTTCTCATAGAAGAAGATAAAGATCCTATCTCTAAAAAAGATATGTAGCGTCTATCCATCTACAATAATAATAAAACCTAATAGACAAAGAAAACGCAATGCAAGAAGCACATTCACAACCTCCTCCCAGAAATCAGAGCAATATATTGATGAAATTTCGTCAACAAAAACTACGCCAATACGCTACAATATTTTACAAAAAAAAAAAAAAAAAAAAAAAAAAAAAAAAAAATCAACAAACACAGAGAGCAACAAATACTTTCCTGCTACAGGGAAAAGCTCAAAACTTTTCTCTTTGTCAACAGCTCTACTAGAAGCGCTCTATAGGCCCATAAATTGATTCCTATTTCCCACCAGGAAATTACTAATAAATAACACATGGCACCATCAGAGCAAAATAAATCTTATTAAGCGATCATCATCAAAAACGACCAATTAAGAGAACAGGACTACTAATAATAACCCTAATTCCAACGTAATAAGGGTAAAAAGGTCGCAGAAAAATAAGCTTTTCTCACCTTAGACTTCTTTGGGGGAGGAGGGTGAGTTAGGGCAAAGAATCGCCCTCCCCATCCCGGAGAGATTGGAGACGATCCCGACGAAGTAGAACACCATGAGGAGTCCCACGACCCAGGGCATGAGTATGAATCCGATCACGAACGTCACAGACCCGCACAGCATCAGCGCGAGCGACGCCCCGAGCAGCAGCGACGCCACCCCCGCCGCCGATACCTGCGGCGGCCGCGGCCTCCTCGTCGGCTGCGGAGGGAGCGGCGCCCCCGCCGCCGCGGCGGACGACGAGGAGGGGGCCGAGGGCACTGCGAGGTGGGGGTAGCGGAGCATGGTGAAGAGGAGGGCGCAGAGCTCGTAGATGAGCCTCGATTGCTCGTCGTCGCCCCGCATCTTGTGGTTTCGAGAGGTCGCAAACCCTAACCCTAACCCTAGGAGAGAGAAAGCGAGAAGCGTACGCACAAGCGAAGCGGTGGAGAGAGAGAAAGAAAGAGCGAGACGGAGGCGTCTCTTTGAGAAATATAAATAGTTGGAGGGGTGAGAATTGTTGGAAAAGTGGATAGGATTGGGAGCAAATGCTTCTCTCTCCTCCTCAGCATCTGCAGCATTTCACTTTTTCTTCGATTACTTCTCGTTTTTCTCGTTTTTGGCGAAATGTATGGAGACCCCTCGACTACTAAGTAATTTTCAAACGGCCCCTCTCATTGTATTAATCTTTTTGTAATTAAAATTTCCAACTTTTGAAAAAATTTTGAATTATTTTGGCCAATTAAATTACAGACCTTTGTAAGTTCGACATAATTTTGTTACATCGATAGCCTAAACTATTTTTTCCCAAGTAAAAATATGATAAATTAATAAAATATTATAATATTAGACAAAAATTTGAATTTGTGCATGTTAATATAAAAAAAATTAAGGTTGAGGGGCTAATGTTAAACGATCTATAATTGAGGGGTCGATGGATGTGAATGGATAAGTGGATAGGCTTTGGAACAAGTTCTTTCTCTATCCTCCGCAGCATTTTTGCTCTTTGGTGTTCAATATATAATGTACGGATAGTCCTTATACTATTCCAAATTTGCACTAGTTTATGTACCTTTCGTTTTAGTAGGTAACTTTAAAAATTAAAATGTTCACAAAAAAGTAAAGGAACGGAATCGCAAGAGTGGAATAGTACAGGGACTCTCCATACATTTCACCCCTCCATTGTTCCGACTAATGGGGGAAGGGCCCCACAACGGATAATGACACGACGACAACGAAAAATTCTAGAATGCAACGGGTATATTAGTGACGTGGCGTAACAAACCAATCAAATTAATCCTTTTAAGAATATATGTCCCATCATGATTGTAAAAAAGTATTTTTATTGTACTTTTGTTTGAAAAGAAGGAATGTGATTGGCTTGTTATTGATGACGTGGTGCAAGTGTGACAGTGTAGAATCCCTCGACGACAACAGCGAATAGTGACACGACTACAACAGCTCAGTCTACAAGAAGGACCAAACAGCGTGCAGTGGAAACACCCAGTAAACATTCGACACGTGTTGTCCTCCAGGGAAAATCTAGTTTGTAGATGACGTGGTGGATTTTGAATGGTCGAAAAAGTATTCGAAGTTTCGCCACTGAATTTTCGTGACGTGCCAGCGAACCCTTTTTCAAATAAAATTGCGGTGCGGACACCCGCAAAAAATGCTGTGAAGGAACTCGCACTAATCCACCGTACACGTGTTCCGTAGAACTAGATCACAGCCCTTCGTGGCCGCAACGTCGTTGTGGGCCAAAAAGGGCTCGCTTTGACGTGATGGGCCGGGCCAATGATAGAGCAGGTGGGACCCACCTTTGCAACTTTTACGGAAACATGCATTGACTATAAATTATTCTTATAATTAAAATCTTTCAAATTTTATATTTTTATACATTAAATAAAATTATTTATTATTTCGAGACTTTTGCTTATTTACCTATCACTACTACTCAAAATTTTCTATTTTTATCCAAAAAACATTATCACAATATACTCCTAACACCCAATTTAGTTAGTCAATCTGAGTCAGAATTTTCTCATTTTGATGTATAAATCTTTGTTTAATTTTGGATTTGTGCATTTTGCATCAACTGAGAGCCTGTTTGGACCAACATATCCTGGGTTCGGATCACATACATAGTGCGGCAGCGAAAAACTCAAGCTCTGCCCAAAGTGATGCCACTTAACAGTAGTAAGCAGTAAAGTAGACCTGTTCGAGACTGCAGATGATGTGATAACTGAATCAGCTGCCGTACATTGTTACGAAAAATTAACTGATACACACTGTTTGAAATATTAGTAACAATTTAGCCGCTACAGTTACTTGCCCACTGTCTTCAACAGATGATCAGGAGGAAAAGAAACACTTTTTATCGCCGCATAATCCGCAAGTTTTCGACATTTTAACAGAGTAGCAGGAGGAGGAACTGAGCTAAAGAGAAAATCACGAACAAAAACACTAAATCCAAACTACTGCCATGAAAAGGGGAGTGTTTGGGAGGCCCCGTAGGAGGGCAGTCCCTCGCTCCCGCAGTGGAACATGCCCTCGTAGTGGATCTCGGCCTCGTTCGCCACGGCCGGGCACGAATACCCGGCCGCCGACACGCCATCCGGCACCTGCGAGCACGGAAACCGGTGCGGGACGCCGTACAGCGGGCTGCTCGACAGGAGAGGCTGGCCGATCGGGATCTGGTCGTGATCCGGCTGTCGTACGATCTGCGCGGTGCTATTGATGGCATCCGACGGTTGCTGAGCGGGCGACGATGACAGAAGAGAGAGAGCACAATCGGAGAACATCTTGCTGCTCTCGGGGGGAGTGACGGTCTTGAAGGGGGCCAGGCCGAGTTCTTGCAGGAAAGGGAACTGCCGTCTTTCTCTGTTGTAATTCTCACTAAGGTGTAGAGGCTGCCGATTCATATTCACGCAAAAGGAAGTATTGTTTTCGGATTTCATGAGCCCGGTCCAGTTCGGCTCGGATCTAACAGTTGGAAAAATCTGAGGGTATGATGATAATCTTGTCCCTGTATATAAGCCAGAATGGTTTTCATCAGAAATGTAAAGTGAGAGATTTGCAAAATTTGACATGATAAAGCTCTTAACTGAAGTAATTGATACATCTACGAAACACCATCTTAATCATGTAAGAGTAGCAGCAAAATAGTGGCAGATCACGCGAATGAAAATCATATCTTACATTAACCCAAAAAGAGTTTAATATTCAAAATATAACAGCTTATTTCAAATTGAAACTCGACATAAGATTGATTTGAGAAACTGCAATATCGAGATTTCAAACAAACTACAAATAAATAAGGCAGTAATGCAGAGATAAAAGACCTTGGTGATTCACAAAGAAGCCCCCAGAGTTTACATGATCCAGCTGTGGCTTCCTTCGACGCCTGTTGTGCCCATCAAGCCTTTTCCTGCAGCTTCTTTTGACCTCATCAAATTCCACAAGCAAGTGAAATCTGTCGGAAACACAAACAACTATATTTATCAGATTGTTGGACTCTTTTGCCAAAGAGTCATACCTGGTACTATGAGAGAACTCTCAATTTCAAAGAAAGCCCAAAAACAGAAGATAAATTTAAGGTCTTCGCAGCTGAAGATACAGATCTTTAACACAATAATTCGCGATTCACATGATCAACAGTATGTGTTGAGAAGACCAGTACAACTCGGAAGATAATTGTAAGCTGAGATAAGTTGTTGTACGAGCATAATTTTACGCTTTTTTTTTTTTTTTTTTTGAGGAAACAGGGATAAACCCTATTTGTGTATCCACTACACCTGCTGTAGCCAAAACCCAAAAAGCTACAGCTGGAAGCAACATAATAGAAAATTGCGACAATTTTACGCTTCATATTAATAATCTTTGTTAGAATAGCGCATAATGTATACTGATGGAGTAATAAAAAAAATCCATTAATGAGAATGTATCGTTATGGATATTGTCCATTATTTGATCTTCAGGAATACAGAGCACTGATTGCATTTAACAATTTTGATTGCAATCAAACATGTCCACTCTTTTGATCCAATAAACAAATGGGGGACAATAGCTAGGTGCCCATGTAGCAAGACACAAATGCAGGACAAAGATTGCCACAGTATGGATATGGCAATACATCAAATTTAAAAATCTTTGGATTTGATATCCTGGGAATCTGAGGTAACATATGAAAAAAAGAAATCGTTTGATATCTACAGATCCTAAGTACAGCGACATAGTCACATAAACAAGAGTGTCAAGAAAGATAGTTGATCTGGCAAAATCTTAAGATTTATCGAGCATAAACCATGGTGCAGAAGTCATCCAAACGCACAACCGACATGAGTAGTATTCGTCAAGAAAGAATGTCGACCTGGCTACCCTCTGTCCATCCCATATTCTGACACGAATTAGACTGAAAAAGGCAACCCTAAGTCCCTCCCATATTCCTTGCGTGCGCCTAACATATCTGGGCATTTTTCTATATTCCTAGTACATTGGATACCCTTATCAGACATTTACAGGTGTCTCTCGGATATGTCTCTCAATATCCGATATGGACACGGTAGCTAAAATCAGGTATCCGCACATCATAACTAAGTACAATTGTAAGGACCGTTACTTCGGAATGAGGATATAGTCACATGGAAATTCCCACAAAAGGTAAGGCTGCAAATCTTGAGAATAAGACCGACGTACACATGCTGAAGGAAATAAGAATAAATTTTATCTTTTTATACGGAGTAGTAACTGTCGATAGAGAGTTAGAACAGATGAGCAAAGTAAAAGAAAGATGGTACAAAGCCAGACAGGAGATTGGCTGCTCCCTGTTATCGTGGATTGAGACCGTAGGTTGCAATTTAAACCAGGAAACATAAATTAAAGGGAAACAAAAAAAAAAAGGAATGAACAACCAAGAAGTGTAAAGCAAATAAAGCACGGGACCGCATTTGACATATTTCAGCTTTCTGCAAAATAGTATAAATTTCATAAGGCAAAATCTAATCAAGCCAACTGAGATATCTTTTCAGATTTTCATTGTCGAAATCCGTCGTACTTCTATCTGGCTGCACAATTAAGTAAAAAACTACAACATGTTTGTTTATTTACTTTTTGTTAATAAAAGATCACGATAATTTAGCTACGACGATGTATAAGCTCCTTTCAGGTCACAATTCATTCCTTAAAGTAGGCGAAAGAAAAGTAAAACTAAGTGAATAATAACAGATATCATTCTTGGGGACCACATAAAGTGAAAAGCCCAACAAGCATTATAGTAGGATGCCGACTATTTTTCTACTCATAAAATAGGCGAAAAAAAGATTAACTATTAGTAGTGCAACGAATTTAACCGACGTTATGATTTGATTAATCTAACTTCCATACTAAGACAAAAAAAAAAAAATGATAAAAAATGAATACCTTAACAAAATAAACTTCTTTTTTTTTTATATTTTACTAAGTTGTGTGACGAAATGTTATGCTAATTTGAAGAAGTAACTATCTGTGGCTAGTTGAGCAACATATCCCCATATAAACCACTGCATGTACACATCACAGAAGATTATAAAAGATATTCTAAATTTAGAAAAGGATAGGTTTCTACTTCATTAGAAGTTCATATCCAGTTGAAGCAAATAACTCTGGCAATAGTTTAAGCATATCACAAAACAAATTTGAGTGATTTAAGTATATGAATCAAAGATCAAATAATCCAAATTGGTCGAGAACTCTCTGCGTAGGTAGTTTATACCTGCTGCACTGTTGGCAAAACCTCTGCTCCTGGCCGCCGACCAGCACCACCGGAGTCTTCGAATGGGCCTCGCAAACCTTATGCCGGCGGTGATACTCCCGACACTTGCTCAAATCGGCTTTGCAGCCGTCGACCAAGCAGGAAGGGGTCGGGCCGCCACTGCCGTGCGTCCGAGGCCTCTTCGGCGGGCCGGAGGAGGAAGAAGAGGGCGGCGGCGGCGGCGCCATTGCGGCGGAAACAGAGGCCTTGGATTGGAATTTGTGATGATGGGCTGGCCCGAGATCCCCCGACCCCCCGCCGAGCTTCAGGTCGACGGAGCAGTCGGTGCGGCTGCCGCCCGAGCCGCCGAATCCGGGCGGCGGCTGGGGGTTGTGGTTCAGCACGTCAGCCAAGTCCCAGGGGGGCATCCTTAGATCCCAATCCATAAAAGCAACAACACTCTATCTCACTCAAACTCTATTTGTCGCACACTTTACTCTTCTCTATCTCTCTCTATCTAGCTCTACAGTCACTCTCCTCGCACACCCACACAAACTCCTCCCTGTCTCTCTATCAATTCCTAAGAGCTACTTCTCACAATATAGTAAATGTTACACACACCAACAACCACCTAAAAAGTAATCTTTTTCTTTTTTTTCTTTTTTTCTAAACCATATGAAAGAGTCTCACACAAGAACAGCATAACAAATCCTGAAACATGATAGGTAGCAAAAATCAAAGGAAAAGGACAGGGAGAATATGAGATTTTTTTTTTAAAAAAAAAAAAATGATGAGTTCTTCTTAGCCAACAAACAAACCCAAACCCACAAAAGTTAACAGTCAGCACCCCATTTCAAGCAAAATCTCACCTTGATAATAAACCCCCACCCCAAGAGCAGACAAAAATCAGAAGACCCAAAAGAGAAAATGCAGGCCAGATGGGGAGGAAAAGAATCAGAAAGCCAGAAATGGGCTTCCTAAAGGGAGGTGAATGAAATAAACCACAAACCCAGAACAGGATTAGCCCATCTTGGTCAGATTCAAGGCAATTAAAGTAGGGTTCAACATAATAATAATAATAATAATAATAATAATAAATAATAATAATAAGAGTGAATAGAAAAGATTAGGAATAAAAAAAAAAAACCCAAGAAGGTTAGGAGCAGAAACAGAGACAGTGGTTGCAGAAACAGCTGCAGCAGCAGCAGGAGGAGACTCGCAGACTATTATTTGGTCTGTAGCTTTCCAACCATTCAATTCCCTGACAAGGATTCCAAAGAGAACAATAAATGTGAAGGGGAAAAAGGAGACTCTGGAGTGGGCAGTAAGTTCAAGGGCCCCCTCAATATACACGGCTCCAACTTTATTACCTCAGCGTCCGCCTATGTATTATAATATAATACATAAGCGGACGCTGGGGTAATAAAGCTGGAGCCGTGTATATTGAGTGGGGCTTCTTAAACTTACTATATAGTTTCCACGGTTAGATTTAATCTTTTAATTATTTTTATCTGTTAAATTATATTATTCAATCAACCACCCGCTCAATAGTAGAAAATTACTATCATCCTAACCGCACATCGCTTTAACCAAGGGTCGAAAACTTAATAACACTAATGAGTTGGTGCTATTAATAGTATTCTAATCTAGTTATACATAGAGATAGAGAGAGTTGAGCTGGAATGCTATCGGTAGCAAACGGGCTCCGTTGCCATCCATTTGTTTTTAATGATGAAGCCTCAAATCGACGATGCGCACCGTTGAATATGATTTATGCCACTTGAAGTATCTAGAAATCAATTTTCAAATCTTTTCGACATCATTGACCTAATAATCAAAGGATTTCAAAATTTATAATTTTAATGGTAGATATGAGACATTTTCTTGTTTAACGGTGTAAAGCTATTCAAATTAATTGAATTTTGGTTAAAAAATTCTTCAAACTATTTAAAACAAGATCTATACTCTTGATCTTGATTACAAAATTTCTATCATCACTTTTTAAAGGATATTCATTTTCAGCCGTTCATTTTTACGCCTACTTTATGGACAAGAGAACAATATCGAAGAAGTATAAAATTTGATTTCTAGATACTTCAAGTGGTATAGATCATGTTAAACGGTGTCGATCGTCGATTTGGAGGCTCCATCATCGAAAATAAATAGGTGGCAATGGATCTCGTTTGCTATCAATATAGTATTCCGGCTCAACTCTCTCTCTCTCTCTCTCTCTCTCTCTCTCTCTCTCTCTCTCTCTCTCTCTCTATATATATATATATATATATATATATATATATATATATATATGCTAGGGTAACTATACTCTAATGAGTATAGATTTAAATTTTTGGCCGTTGGATAAAGAAATGTGCAATTAGGATGATAGTAGTCGTCCGGGGTTGAGTGGGTGGTTGGTTAATAGTATAATTTAATGGATAGAAACGATCAAAGGAGTAAGATATAACGGTCGAAAACTTATAAGTATAAAAGGGTCTATATTCATAAAATTATAGTAGCCAAACTTTATATATACATGTGTGTGTATATATATATATAAAGTTGGGCTAGAATACTATTGATAGCAAAAGACCTTTTTTGTTATCAAATTTTTTAACCTTTGAATTAATTCCTTTCATCATTTATAATAATTGGATTAAATATTATAACCGAGTGGGGACCACTCAACCCTAAGGGATTAATATCATCCTAACCTTACAATTTCTTATCCAAGGATTAAAAACTTGATAGCAAAAAGAACCTTTTGCTATCAATAGTATTCCAGTCTAGCTCTCTCTCTCTCTCTCTCTCTCTCTCTCTATATATATATATATATATATAGAAAGAGAGAAAGAGAGAGAGAGTGAGACTAGTATGCTTCTGAAAGCACGGAGCCCTCCGTGCTTTTAAGTCGTTTTCGATATTAGGACTTTTAAATCGACGATCGGTTCTATTAGATTTTATTTAGAGTATTTGAATTACCAATAAAATAAATTTTGTGATTTTTTTGATATCATTAGTCTAGTGATCAAGGGGCTCAAAATCAATAATTTTAATAACCATGGTAAGCCATTTGTAAGTTTAATAGTGTAGAAATATCTAAATCACGTAAATTTTTAATATAAAATTTTTTATATACTATATAAAACAAGATTAATGTAATTGATCAAAAATTCTAATATTATATCATCACATTTTATAAGATTTTTATTTTCAGTTGTTGCTTTTGAGCCCCTTCGATCACTAGGCAAATGATATCGAAAAGTTACAAAATTTACTTTTTAGATACTTCAAATACTTTAAATCAAGGCTAAATTACAGAAAACCCCCTTGTAATAACCCGCTTTTTCACTTTTCCTCCCTGACATTTAAAAACCTACACTTTACACCCCTGTAAAATAAAAAATGTGCACTTCACCCCCTACCGTTAGGTTTCCGTTAAAAAATATATTTTTATTCCGAAAATACCCCTCCGCTATCTTCCTGTTGCTTCGCCTCCCTCCGGCTCGCCACCTTGCTGCCGCCTCGCCGCCTCGCCGTCCTCCACTGCCTCGCCCTCACCCACATCCCCTTCGTCATCCTCCGCCACCTCGCCTTCGCCTTCTTTGCCCTTCTCCTACTGTCGCTTATCTCGGTTTCTCCTACTGTCACCGAAATCGAAGGCGGCGAGGGTGCAGGAGGAGAAGGAGAGCAGGTGGAGAAGAAAATGGAAAGAGATCGTGGCCGATTGAGGTGGAAATCGTAGCAGAAAGAAGGGGCGACTGAGGAAGATGGGGAAGAATACGACAATGGCGAGGGGCAAAATGGTCATTTTACACACCGTAATCCTCATGTGAATATTTTTCATTTTACAGGAGAGCAAAGTGTAGGTTTTTAAATGTCAGGAGGGAAAAGAAAAGTGAAAAAGCGGGTTATTATAGGAAAATTTTCTATAATTTAGCCTTAAATCAAATCTACTAGAGCTGATCATTAATTCGAAAGTTTTAATATTAAAAACGACTGAAAAGTACAAAGAGCTCCATGCTTATATAAGCATACTACCCACACACAATCTCTCTCTCTCTCTCTCTCTCTATATATATATATATTATATATATATATATATATGTTGGGCACAAGTGAAGGGCATATTATTGGCTCTTGCCACAATTATTGGTGGGGAGTCACACTTTTCTTGGCTTCCCTTATTGGAGTGTCTGACATTACCAACCTAGATAAAAAAAAAGGTAGTATTACTGTATCACAGTTGCCTGCCAAATAATTATTTATCTTTAAAAACTTAAATTATTATTAAATAAAAAGTTAATATATTCGGTTTTAATATAGAAAAATGTTACTTTGTTAAATATGAATGGTGTGGATTTAAATAATTACGTTACAAAATCGTTGTAAAGCTGTAGGGATTTAAAATAATTCTAATATTATTTTTTAATAATATGAAATATTTTTATATTTTTTATATTTTTATACTCAATAGTATGCTTTTGTTCTGCTTTTTGATATAATTACTTTTGAAAAATTATTTTTTGTATGTTTATTTAGTCGTAGAAAATTTTTTTCGAAGAATTATTTTTACAGATTTAGAAAAAAAAATAATGTATTTTTATTTTTCGCCGATTTTCAGTGAAGAACGAAAATTCAAGCTGCATAAATTTTTTCATTTATTTTTTTCCACTGAGCCAAATAAATATAATTTTTCCAACCAAATAAATATTAATAAAAAACTTTTTTCTATGAATCTAATACTACAAAATATAAAATATTATTTTCACAAAAAAATTATAAAAAATTATTTTTTACGATTTTATGTACAGTTAAACACCCCCTCACCCTCACATTAAAATTTTTTATTGCAAGATAATAAAACTATTACAAAATTTTTTTTTATTTTTTAAAAAGAATATAATGACCAAGTGTACTTCAACCTACTTTGAAGAAGAGAGAGAGAGAGAGAGAGAGAGAGAGAGAGAGGGGGTGGAGTAGGGGAGCTGGGAAGCAGGAAATCCTTGGAGTGACATATGAGATTGTTTTGTTGTCCTTTAATGTTAGATCAAATAAAGTAATTATTTATATTTACAAGAGAAAAAAAAGGTTAAGCTGCAGTAAAATTTCTAGTGATATGGGGGGCATTGAAGAGATAAATAAGGAGGATTGAGTGGCAAAAAGGGGCCAGGATGTGGCTGGTTTCAACTTTTCAGGGAAAGTTAAAATGTGCAGCTTTTTTCTTTTCTTTTTCTTTTTTTTTCTGTTTTTTTTGAGGTGAGAGAAGATGATGTGAATGTAGATTTGTATAAGAATGTAAATAAGTTGAGTATCTTTAATTCTTTTTTTCATTTTACAGATGACTTGCTTTTTCATGTTACATTAGTTTTTTTTTTTTTTTTTTTTTTTTTTTNTAAACACAACCTTACACTGACATGTGTGAAGTGTGAACAAGATTTGTTTGTTTTTTGAGAGAGAGATAGGTACGCTACCCGCTTCGTTTATTTCATTTAAAAATAAACTTAGCTGAAAATATGAATCAACTAGGATTCGAACTTGGGACCTCAAGTACTAATCATCAAGTCTTTTGCCACTTGCTCTAGAGACAGTCGATTATGGTTATTAGTTTTCACCAGAAAAAAAAAAAGAAAAAAAAGCGAAAAGCAAAAAGAGAAGTAATCCTTAATAAGGACCCATTTGGTTTAGCTATAAAACACCTTGCTGCTTAAATATATTTTATTGTGTAGATGAGTCACAAACTGGAAGAGCTTCTTTGAGGGTTAAAATATCAGTTAAAGCACCCACTGTAACAAAAGTATCAAACTTTCTAGGGATAATTATTAATATACTATTCAAAACTTCTGAAATATTTTTTTTATATATTTTTTTATTTCAAATATATCTCTCGTATATTTTTTTCGTCATTTAAAAATACTCCCACGATCAGTATTCGTTAAGTTACCTCAAATTAAATTTAGATTAAATTTCTACTAAAGTTAAAAAAAAGTCAAAATATCTCTTTTATTCCTAACTTAAGAGCAAATAAGAGAATTTGGTGATGATGGTAAAAGAGTATATTTAAAAGGACAAAAAGTCAAGATACTTTTTATCCCTGACACAAATAAAAAAACTTGGTGAGTGTAAAATAGTATATATTGAAAAAAACAAAATAGTAATTTTACAGAAATAACGAATGTTCTTAATAGTTCACTAACATAATTTAACTCCAAAAACATATTTGAAAAAAAGTTGAAACGTTAAAAATATATTTTTTATATTAACCATATAAAGGGGTAAATAAAAAAAAATCTATAACTTTTTAAGAATATATAAACAATTGCCTCAACTTTTTAATATATTTAATATTCTACTAAACATTATTATAACTGAAAACAGGAGCAAAAACGAAGTGCACTATTTCACTACTTTTCTTGTGAGAAAGCCCTAATTTGCATTGAGTTCCCAAATTGGCTCCCACCAAAGATTCCATTCCTTTTTCCAAATAGTGGTGTGATCTATGGTCAAACAATTGGGTTGACTAGAGGCAAACAAAGTGTGAATGTGATCCACATGAAAATTGGTGATCTTTGATTATAATGACAGAGAGGGTCCATCAAAGACCACAATGTCAGTAGTTGGAATAATACTACTTCAAGACTTCTTTTTTTTTTTTTTCAAAACCAACAATTATAGGAGTCTTATTTCTGGGGACAAACTTTTGTTCCCTTTCTAAGCCCTTGTTATTTTTTTCGGTTGCTACTTTGTAGGAAGTGATACTTTGATACAGCCTTTGTCATTAATTTTTTGTAAGAATAATAAATCATCTAGGCCTGCAGGAAAGGAGCGAGACCAAACCAGCACAGAGTCAGTACCAAGCAGCTTTCAAGCGAGTAGTAATGTTGTCCAAGCAGAATGGACGTCGTTATACCCTCATGTTGTTCTGAGCACACCTTTTATTTCTGTCAATTTGAATCAGAACTCATTTATTCTTTATTATTTTTACAATATTGATAGTAATAATCACCTTTTTTCTTCTTTTTTTTAAAAAAAATTAACATTAACAAAAATGTGACAATTTTTGAAGAGTTTGGATCAGTGCTAAAATGAATCACTTACATAGCAAAGAAACACTAAGGTACATCTCAACTTTGATAGTAGCTCTCCATACGTAAATTTGTCAATGCACTTTTCATCTGGTACTTACAAACTGTTTACATCTTCATGCGTATTCCAAAGTGGATCCATGATCACTTGTGGAATATTTGTATGGTCTCACTAAATTATGAATAGTTGTGATGTACCATATGATAAAAGGACTAAAATGTGACACGATTTATTAAAACTACTGTGCATAGAATAGTAGGTAAGGCCTCACTATTTGGTGCAAATTGAGGGAATGGAGCACATCTATGAAATTCCTAATTTTGCATGCATTCCTTTCGTTGGTAAAATAGCATGTGAAGGTTATATTCCGTGTTTTCTGTATTAATTCATACATCTCCTGCTAGGAAGATCTTTTATTGTAAATGGTTTTATAACTAAAATCTCACATTTAATGGGTTAAATCCGCATCTTATACTTTACCTATCAATCCCACTTGTTTTTCATATTATCATGCAGACGAGGGGAGGTTGTGTGAGGTTACCGTTAACATTTAATAAATTTAATTGTTCGTATATGTTTAATTAGTAAAATTTTCAGCTCCTCCCTCATATATATATATATATATAGAGAGAGAGAGAGAGAGAGAGAGAGAGAGAGAGAGAGTAGGGCTACTGTGCTATTAGGAGCACAATAATCCTTTTGCTTTTAAGTTTCTAATCATCAATTAATTTTAATGAATGATTAGGGTGAGAGAGAGTAGAAAAATTGAAAAAAAAATTAAAGAAAAGAGAAATTGAGATATCCAATTTCTCTTCAATTTATCTTCTCTCTTTCACCTTAACCATTCATCAAAATTAATGAATGGTTAGGAATTTAAAAGCACAAGGGCTGTTGTGCTTCTAATAGCACAATATCCTGCTTATAAATATATAGAGAGAGAGAGAGAGAGTTCAGCTGGGATACTATTGATAGGACCAAGGACTTGGTACTATCGAGTTTTCCACCGTTAGATTTAACTCTTTGATTATTTTTATTCGTTAGATTATACTATTCAACCAACCACCCACTCAACCCTAGGGGCCCACATCATCCTAACCGCACATTTCTCAATCCAAAAGCTAAAAAACTAATAGCACCAATAGCTTGGTGTATTGATAGCATTCCAACCTAGTTCTCTCTCTCTCTCTCTCTCTCTCTATATATATATAAAAGTGGTGCTAGTACATTATTAATAGTATAGAAATAATATTTGCCATATATTATTTTTTATTATTGGATGCTAAGATTTAGCGGTGGTAGGTGAAATAGTAATAATCTAATTAATGATAGAAAAATATATAGTAAAAACTATTCATACATTCTCAATAGTATGTTAACTAAACTCTCTCTCACTCTCTCTCTCTCTCTCTCTCAATATATATCAATTTCACGTGCATAATTAAGGAACTATTTTGTGGTACAATTTCCTTCAGTTTTGGGATACTGTTTCTTACCAAAATATCTTTTAAAAGGAACCATGCAATTCATAGAGGTAAGTTGAGTTTCCTAGAGAAGGGTATTTGGCAAGAGTATATTCATGGATATGTCAAATTTTTATCAAGTAGTAATATAACTAATAGAGCATAAACCAATGAGTTCCTTGTATTTACCTAGGAAGAAGTTAAACTTATATTGAAAAACCAAGTATAAAAAACCTTATGGTACACCTCATTGAGTGGTCCCATAGAAGCATGGGCAAGCATGTGATGTATGCTCATTTCCAAAAGCTTTGAACAACCTATCACTGTTGGACTTAAGCATAATAGTTGTGTCCTTGATATGAGAGCCATAGTTTTTACACATATAATTATAACCAAAATGTACCCTAAATGTAGCTTGGTAGTATTTGAAACTGAAGTTCTGCTATTTTGTGTCACTTTCGTTAAAATAAACAGCATGGCTCTTCAGTTTCACCGAAAGTTATTTATCGTCCGTTCGCATGCACTAAACCGAAGTTTCTGACATATGCATTTGTTAAAATATATCTTTTAACGCAAATACATGTTTTTTAAATTTAGCATATAAACTTATATTTCAAAAGGTAGTCTATCAATTTCCGTAGTACTTAGAACAGCATTGGTGTGATCATAAAACTCATACCAACTTAGATTTTTATACTTTGCCATGGAATCGTACGCGACACAATATCTAGGTTATACGTAAAAATTGAGAGGGGAGGAGATATTGTGGGGTACATTCTATGGTACATCAAGCTATTTAAATTCTCTCTCTCTCTCTCTCTCTCTCTCTCTCTCTCTCTCTCTCTCTAAAACCTATGTATGGTATATTATAGGACCACAGACACAATCATCTGAGCACATTAATTGGTCATTAACTCTCAACAATACCATAAGAAAACAAGTCCCCATTCATTAAATATAACTTTAAACACAACCACCTCATGTACTCGATCGTTTACTGTGGTCCAAAAACCACCACCACATTGTGGTCCAAACAAATACAAAACGAATATATAGATTAACATTAGTGGTAAGTTATAGGTACTAATCTTAGAAAGGAAGCTTCTTATGCCAAAAAAACAAAGAACAAAATAATACTCTCCATGCCATTTAAGGAATTTAATAGTGCTTTTGTTATCATTGAACAATATTTAAACTGTACGTACGTAGGTGTGCCAAGTACAATAAAAGTTGCATCTGTTTTTCGTTTTGTGCTTGTTAAGGTTAAAGGAGGTGTAGTTGTCCCAAGATGTATTTGGACCACGTTTGTGCACCATGACATGAGGAGATACATAGGCAGTGAAAAGGACCCAACTCTTTGGTGGTTGGATGGCTCAATCAATTCTATAATTTGACTCTCTCTCTGTTTTCTTTTCTTTTCTTTTTTTTTTCGGGTGTGNTCAGAAACCCTCTGTGTATATGTGGGATAATAATTTATACTTTACAATTCTACTGTTCAAAATATTAATTGTACTATATTTAGATCCAAACCTACTTTAACCCAATTTTTAATACCTTATCCGATTGATTAAAGGGTACAAGGGGAGAATAAGTCCTTATTCCCCCCCTTTTATATCCAAACATAATTTGGGAGATGGAAACAATGGTCCTTTTTTTTTTTTGAAACAATTAAGTTGGTATAAGTCTGAAACTGTTATTCTATCTTTTTTCCTGCAATTAACGTTTGTTTCGAAATAAGAATAAGCTTAATTAAAGGCTAAATTTTATTTTAATTATAGTATTAAATCATTAATTAATCTAATTAATATATTTCATCATTATCTATTGCTTAAATAATAAAGTAAGAAATTAATATATTATTTATAATTAATTCGCTAATTAAAAATTAATAATTTAATGTGTTAATCCATAAGCTAATATTTATATTGATATTGATCAATCGATAATATTTTTACTAATCTAATTAATTTCTATACTAATTATCTAACTAAAATAATTTACTAACTAATTAAAAAGTTATAATTTTTTTTATAATTAATTAATTAATATATTTTTATAGTTAATAAATTTATTAATTTACTAAATTCAACAGAACAAAATTAGATTGTAAGACACATTTTTTAGGCACTTTTGTATAAGTGTCCTATTTATACCAAAATAAAAAAAATCTATTAAGACCTAAATATAAAGCCAATCCAATTAATATTTTGATGTTAATTAATTAGATAAAATCTTTTTAATTTAAAATTATAACTTCTATTTGTTTTTGTTCTAATCTAACTATCAAAATACTATTTACCTTATTTTCATGAACAATTCAATTTTATCCAAATACAAAATTGGTCTAATTCATATTTATACTTAAATTTGTACTATCTTTGAAATAAGCAATTCTTACTGAACCAAAAACGCAACCTTAAAGAAAAAGTTTAAAATATCTACAAAATTAAAATTTGAATTCAAAATTTACACACCTACAGCGGAAAAATGTGGCATTCCTAGAAACACATTATTCTAAAAATAAAATATAAAACATAAATATTAAAATAATAAAGTTTACTTTAGCTATCTAAACTGTTATTAGAAATCTTGGTTGCATGACCTGGTGGGCATGAATTCCGCGCTCGGACCTGAACCCAAATTTGATTCGGACCAAGTAATTTGTTCGGACCCGATTTTCAAGACCAGATTTTATATCGAAATTTGTTTATTTATCAGATCTCGTCATATATTGTTTTTTTTTTTTTTTTTTAAGAGATAGAGAGTACGCTATCCGCTTCATTTATTTTATTTAGAAATAAATTTAGCTGGAAATGTGAATTAACTAGGATTCGAACTTGAGACCTCAGATACCAACCACCAAACCCTTTGCCACTTGCTCCAGAGACCGTCGGTCTCGTCATATATTGTCACACCTACTTACAATATATATCTGTATGTATAATGTATGTATATTTTTTAACTTCGAAACTTCTCCATCAAATTACCGCTAAAAATGAACAATACTACTTATTCGAAAAAAAAAAGAAGATAAATCAAATAACTAGAAATTCAATTTATTATCAACCATATGTAACCTCAGCTTTTGCGGAGTAAAGGGGTTTTTTTTTTTTATTTGTAAAATCCAATGTTCAATGTACTGGTTTATTAAAATTTAAAATTGTAAAAGAACTCCCACTAAAGTTGACGTACGAGAAAAACCAGCAAAATACTAAATCTGGCCCGTCCCGGGCCAACCCGGCCCAATTTTAACGAATCAATTGAGCCCGGCCAACATCCCGGCCTACTTAGCACCTAGTGCTTTGGGAGTCGTGCAAACGCCACGTGCTTTAAGAGGAGCGCTCTATAATATATACATATACATATATGTATATGTATACGTATATTATTATTATCTATATTATCTATATAATTTATCTATTTGGGACTTCTATTCTGCCACGTGACAGGCTCTTATTGTCCCTCCAAACTCCAAAGCCAACCTTTCAACATGGATCAATCTGCGCCGCCCATTTTTTCATCGGATGACTCCCTTCCCCCACCCGTCCAAAGCGCCGCTCTCTCTCTCTCTCTCGCCTCTCTCTCTCTCCTCTCTCTCTCTCCCTCTCGAACCGCCGCGCTCTCTCTTTCTCTCTCCCTCTCTCACCGCCTCTCTGTCTCTCACTCTCTCAACGTCTCTCTCTCTCTCTCTCAACGCCTCTCTCTCTCCCCCTCTTTTCCTCCCCCCTTCTCTCTCTCTTTCGCCCCCTCTCCCCAGAGCGAGCGGGCGGCGCGAGCGCTCGGCAACAGGAGGCGGAGCCGCGGGCGGGCGGTAGCGGGAGGCGGAGGCGCGGGCGCGGGCTCGCGCTGCTGCGGGTGCGGGGGCGAACTTCGGTTCTGGCGCGGACGGCGCCGGCGCTAGAGCCGAGAGGCGGAGTCGAGAGGTGCGGGTGGTCGCCGGCGTGGGGCGAGCCGGCGCGGACGCTGGCTCGAGCGAATTGGGCGGTATTTGTGCTGGACCGGGCCAACTTTATATGTGTTTTGTATATACTTTTCTCCAGCATCTTCTCTATGTTTTTTTTACTTTTTTTTTCCNCAATCTAATTCTACTCTCTTTCATCATAAAAATTTAAAGTATAAAATGTTTTACATATAATTTTTAAATAGTGTAGGTTATATGTATTAAACATAAATTTTAGTTTTATAATATTGACCACTTAACACAACTCACACACAGAGAGAGAGAAAGAGAGGTGGAGTTTACAACCATCTGTGAGAAAACGAAATCTATTGACTTTGCGGCGTCTCTCTCTAACATCGACCTAGAGAGAGAAAGAGAGCTCAGATCGCTAAAAACATGGCGGAGATAGCAAGATCAACTCCAACTTCATCATCATCGCCGCTAAATCCGCATCCCACGGCCATGATCTTCACTGGTAGCTTTGCAGTCACTTTATTTTTATTATTTTCTCCAGCATCTTCTCTATGTTTCATTTTCCTTTTTTTTTTTCTCTTTTCTAACCTTTTTTTTTATTTTGTATGATTTTAGATCACATACAAATAATAAAAATTAAATTTAAAATTTAAATTTTTTGATTTTACATTAAAGTTTAAATTTTTTGATCCGTGGGCAGTAAAATATTGAATTTTGAAAATTAAAATTTAAAACAGAAAAATTTTAGAATTTTTAAATTATAAATTTTAAATTTTAGAATAAAAATAAAGATTAAAAATTTAAATTTTAAATATTACATAAATTTTTCGCAGCAGCGCGGGCCTACATATATACTAAACAAGGAGACGGGGAAGGGTTCCCGTCTCCCCCTCCTCCTCCTCCGTTCCGCGTTTTCTACCTAACCCCTTTCTTTCTCTCCATCGTCGACAATGGCGGAGAAGGGTGCGAAGCGATCGTCGGAGGAGGGATCCTTCGAGCTGTGCGAGGTGTGCAGGGTGAACCACGCACATGGGCGCCGCCACAGGTACTTCCCCTCGCACCTCCGCGCCGTCTCCGCCCTCCTCTCCCGCTTCCGTGCCAAGCTCTCCGACCTCCGCTTCTTCCTCCGCCATCCGTCCCCTCTCTGCTCGAAGCAAGCGCACATCAACCGCCTCTAGTGCCCCTTCTGCGCCCTCGACCTCCGCGAGCTCGGCAGCGCCTTCGCATGGTACGCCTCCCCACTTCTCGATGCTCCTGGATTTAGGGTTTTGTGAGATTCCGTGTTTGATGAGGGTTTCTAGTGTTTCGTCGTTTTGGTTGTTGTGGTTGGTTATCCGCAGTAGCAACGCGATCCATCATCTGGCAAGCGAGGAACATCTGAGGAACGTGAGGGATTTCCTGCAGAAGCATGGGGGAGGGATGGATCGGGTTGATTCGTTTAGGGTTTCGGAAGTGGAGCTGCTCAAGGTGAGCACATGATTCAATTTGAAGTAATTTTTTTAATGATTTTTGGCCTCTGAAATTTCTAAAGAAGAAGCTAGCTTGATCTTGGTGTTTATTTGCATCAAGTAAATTTAATGCTTGTTAAGTAACTTTACTCTATGACCGTAAAGTAAGTGAAACTAGCTCATAATGGATGCTAATTAGATACTCGATGACTGTAAAGTTAGTTTGTTTTCTAAGGACACTATTGTGACTTCATGTAGTTCATGGAAATAGTTTCCTCAATGCTGAGTTTTTTTTATGGGTTATGTGCATATACTTTCTTATATTCTTTTTCAGACATATATCATTGTTTAAGAAGGATTTTAAGTGAAATTGTTTCTTTTTTGTATAATCATGATAATTATTTGACAAAGTCAGCGAGTTAAGTGGCTAGATTTGTGTTGGAGTTTTCCCTAATTTGAAGAAATTAAATTTATTTTGAGTATATTAATTATGTGGTGATGATTATGGAACTGCAGTGGGAGAAAGGCTGTGAAGCATTAAAGAGTGCAGCTCAGACACTAAGTGAAGGACCAATTGGACCATCGCCGGGGCCATCAAAGTCAATAGATATCCAAAATGAACTTACCTCTAACAATATGGATACTTATGCACAAAGTTATATCCAGTCATTTAGTTCAAATGTTTCTCATTGTGTTATGCCTTTACAAAGTCTTACCAATGAGGAGTTTAGTGGAACTTCGAATACTGGACAAGTTCCCTACTTTGCTCCTTTCACAGCTAGCGTACAGGAATATAGCAGTCTCCAGTATACACATGCTTCGCAAAGTTGGGCTGGAAGTTACCAAAGTGAGTGCAAATTATTTATGTTCTTGTGATGATTGTTTAGTATTCAACATCTTAACTTCTCTTTTCATGTTAACTTTCCAATAATTTCATCATTTGATGTTAACTTTTCATGTTTGGTATTATGTCTCAGGTAACCAACCTGCTAGTCTTTGCAATAATAATGGTAAAGCATCATTTGGTTGGTCTGCAAGAAGAGGAATGGTAAATATTCTTGTTTTGTAAAATGTATAAAATATCCTTTTGTATGTGCTTATTGAGATTGTATTCACGAAGTCACCTGTGGATTTGACATGATTGTTCCACTTTAAGTTCAACTTTCTCCTCTTTTTTTGGGTGATAAATAGTACATTTAGATGTAAAGGATATGGAAGTTGTCTGTCTTCTATTTAGGATTGGAAAACCTTTCTTTGGCAATTATGAGGGGCTCTATAATTTGAGAACTCACTAAGATGGAATGGTAATGTTGGAGAATAAAATAGGCATGTGATCTCAAGTCTCATATGCAAATGGCATAAGAGAAGTCATTCTATGGAGAGCGTTAAATTTGGATTATACTTACTGCCTGTTTGATCCAACTACTAGAGTAGCTTTTCTAGTCGATAAGCAAAAGCTGATTCTTTGGGAACTAATTCTAGATATGATTTTTGATTGTTCTATCCTGTTCATGTTTGATTTAGTTCACGTTATAGATGGCAGTATATACTTCAGGAGATCTTATATTGTTAATAGAAGCTTGCCTTTAACATAAGATATCTTATCCCTAAAAAAGGAAAAAATCTACTGACATATTGATTCTACAGCTTTACTTTTAATAGTTTTGATGCTTTTCTGGTCTGATACGATAATTTTGAGGTGTATGATATGAGCTTCTTCCTTTGAATGTTACAAGCAAATGAACTTATTGTTTTATACAGGATCAAAGCAGTGATTCTAGGGGTGACTTTAGTGCTGGTATTGATTTCTTCACAATCTTTATTTAGATTTCCAGTTTTCCTATTTCTTAGCAGGATATATTCTTGCAGTATTGCAGTTGCAACTGATGAATGAATTCTGTTTTAGTTGTGAAAGGTTTGACTCCAATAGCATTGCCTTCTGAAGGCTTGAAAGAAAATGTGCATAGTGGTGCTTTGCCTCCCTGGTTAGATGCAAGTGAAGAAAATGAGAGAAACTTAGTGAATGGAGTAACATGCCTCAAGAGCTCTTCTTCAGCCTCTGCCCAGAAAGGGAAGCGGAAATTGAACCCTAAACGTGTAGGAGCTGCATGGGCAGAAAAAAGAAGAGCTGAAATAGAAAGGGAGAAGAGAGGCGAAATTGCTGCAAATATTTGTGATGCTAATTGGCTCCCAAATTTTGGTCGAGTTTGGCAATCTGGCACTAGAAGGGAATCCAAAAGAGAGTTTGAGAAGGAGAAGCATAAGCTCAATGGGGACAAAAATCACCCTGAAGTAGCATCTGAAGTATCATTCAAGATACAACCATATATCAGCAAAAGAATGGTAAATTCTACATTTTCTAATAATTCATGTTTCTTATCCTATATTTTTGTTTACTCTTTTAATTCCTATAAATGGATGGGAGCAAGTCTTTTGTCTGCTATGATTGCCTGAAGTATATCCTCTTCATTGCAAACGCTGGGTTTTTTTTTTCTTGTATGTTAGAACATTGATCTTGCATGCTTTCTATGTTCTTATTTGCTATGCAGCGTATAGCTTCTGATAAAGATTGTGAGCTTAATGACTATTGTGAAGGAAAGACTACTGATTCATAATATCAGGATGGACCTCCATGAGTTACGGTATGTATTCATATCCATTCAATTTAACATTGCAGTATACTGTTGTATTGTATGGATATAAAGTACAATTTACTGTGGATAAAATGATTTTTGTCTTTGCATTGCTGATTATTCATATTTTCCTCTAGAAATCACTTGGTAACTTTCTGCTTCAGTTCAACTAGTATTATATTTGTTTCTTCAGATACCAAGGAACCACTTAAAGAAAAGAGGCTTATGAAATAGGAAATTTACTCCTCTGGAGCTTTTATTAGATTGTTTGAAACTATGAAAATTTGTTTATGTGATTATATTAATTCTCTTATTGATGTCTTCAAGATTCTACTCAAAGGTATTTAGTGGTCGTACAATTATAGTTAATGATCTCACTCCTGCTTTAGCTCATCACATTTACGATTAAGTCCAGATCTGCAGGATGTCTAAAAATCCAGAATCAACCAATTTGTTGCAACCCTTGTTGATCTAGAAGATGATCAGCTTTTACTTGAGTTAGATTTTGATTTGGTCGAGCAGGTTTTTGGGTGTTATAGGTGCCCGTGTCTGGTCGGTCTTGTCCCTAAACTGAGTTCATATGTTAATAGAGTCAAATCTTATTTACCGTAGCTTCTGCGGTTCACTGCTGCGGGAATTCTCCAGCAATCTAATCTTTGTTGTGGAAACTACTGTGGAGAGGATATAATCTGTGGAATTGTCCTTGGATTTCCTCACTGCATAAATATTTTTGGGTCCAGATGCTTGCAAACAAATGCAACTAAGTATTTAGAGCAGCCAATATAATGCTGGATTGACTTTATCCTGTAGGTGTTTTTTTCTTCCTGTACTATATTATGGACCTAGAAACACCTAGCAGGTCCCGAAGTCATGTAGGGGCTAGTTAAGAGGGAATCAAACAGGTCATGTTCTCCTTTAAAAAATACCAGTGGACCATCCCAACTTGGGACTGTTAAACCTACCATATATAGTAACTTGGGGTCTAGTGCTTGAACCAAACCCATTAGAGGCTCAAAAACTAACGCCCTCCCGCTCGGCCTCCTGCTCGCGCCAGCGCCCGCCCTCGCTCAAGCCCCGCGCCCGCACCCCCGAGGAGAGGGGTGAGAGGGGATCTAGAGAGTGGGGAAGTGAGAGAGACCGAGTAGAGAGGGAAAGAGGAGGGATGGGTGTGGAGAGAGAGAGTGTAGGAGAGGGAGGTAGAGAGAGAAAGGGAGGGGAGAGAGAGAGAGAGAGAGAGAGGGTGTGAAGAGAGAGGGCCAGCTCGCAGTGGAGGGAAGGAGAGAGGCTCGGTGGGAGAAGAGGGAGGGAGATAGGCTCGGATGAATGAAACAAATGTAGAGGCGCCACGTAGGATCGGACTACGCAGTTAGAGATGTCGACGAGCCGAACACGAGCGAGCTAGGGCCAGCTCGTGTGTACTCATTCATTAAGAGCCTAGCACGAGCTAGCTCGTTAAAGTATCGAGCTGAAAATTCAAAATTGTGCTGTGCTTGCCGAATATGAGCTGGCTCAAGAACAGTAAATTAGATTGTCAGTTCGATCTTCTACTATGTGAAAATTAAGTTGGAAGAAAATTAAAAAATTAAGGGTATGTTGGAGGAGAAAGTTTTCTGTGTAGCAGATATATCACATCATGCTATATACAGTTAGAGCTATCAACGCGCCGAACACGAGCAAGCTAGGGCTAGCTCGATCGTGTGCTTTCGTTCTTTTCTAACCTATTTTAACTCTTATTTGATAAGTAGATCTCGTATGCTGTATAATGACGTACCAGTCTATCTGCAACATATTTTCACCATCTCAACGGCGTCAATTATCTGGTTTCCTGCAATCGATTTCCTTTCAGCATACTGGGCGCATATATGTTGCTGCAATTTATCTTCTTTGTATTTCATTTGATTTGATCTCCTAGTTGAACGTACACTTATTCCATACGATCCTCCTCCGCATCTATGTAGAACTATGTACCCCTTGGTAACCCCCTTTCGACAACCAATACAAGTATTTGTAAGGAAAGGCCATCCTACAAATGATAACTGTATCGCGCATTGTTTATGTTATGCTTGATATTAAATATATGACTAAATTCTTCTGCTGGAGAGGCTTCTTTCTGGCATTATTGGATGGCTAGATAATCAACCATAGACAGTAAGTGTCGCTGGATGCATAACTCATTCCTGGCCATTCCAAACATCTGAAGTTTTTTCTTACAAATTTCGCTTATAGTTCTTAGAATTAGAGGTTTTAGAATTAGAGGTTTCAGCTTCCGACTCAATGCAGTATTAATGAAGAAATTATTGTTGCCGCCTTAATGAGGCTATAAATTGAAGTAAACACCACTGCTAGAACTTACTCTTTAAGGGCCATTTCTGCGACTAATGTCAATCCTCCAAGCATTTACATTTTAGCAAAGACAGCTATGTGGTTGCACGTCTTCCAATTCAGGTTTCTTTAATTTGTCATGGGATGTAAAGCAAAACCGCATATTGTAGCTCGGGTAACTTTGTTTTCCGTGATTGTTGAAAATATATGTGTACTTATGTAGCATGAAAGTATCACTTCCCTTGCATTTACAGTCTCATTTACTTAAAAGCCAAATGCGTGCAGGAGCTTTTGAGGCGAGAGGTCGGTAAACAACACGGAGGTTTCTCCTTCACGTTCATGTTGGCGGTCGTGTTGCTCGGAATCCTAATGGGCTATATTTTGAAATCTTTGTGAACACACAATAATAATCTTTCCTAGCATCTGTTTCCCGTCGGCGATTCCGACAGGAAAAAGGGTAGAAAGAGAAAGACTAAATGCCCCCTCAATGCTTCATGCTCTGTGTGTGTGTGTGTGTGTGTGTTGTAGAATTAGAAACACACTAATGAAAGAGTCCTCTCACACATCCATTCCTTTTTGCTTGTAATTGAGTGCTTATTGGATTTAACTTTTAGATGTAAGTTAATGTTCTTCTTGTCATGTTACAAGAGTGAGAATAGTGGATTTAAAATCTCATCTCTCTCTCTCTCTCTCTCTCTCTCTCTCTCTGACCGCATGTTTAAAATCATTGGGGTTAGGTGCCATTTTATATATCTCAATTGGTGGGGGCTGCAATTAGTTTTTCCATTATATTTGAATTAGAGTCCAAATCTGCAGTCTTCAGTTACTCCTTTCTTGCTCTCTACTTTTGTGGTTGGCATACACAAGCACCGTAAATTGGTAACTTGCTGATTTTTTTAGTTTGATGGATATGTGTGTAAGTCAGGCGGCTGAAAGACCATTTGATTTGGCTTCCCAAGCAGTTACATTAGAATCATTGAATCAGTTAGGTAGCACTCGCTTTTGTAGTTATGATCTTTGTAAAGGAATTTTAAAAAAAATGAAAAAGCTATATCAGTGCTTAGTAAATTTGAGGTTAGATTTCACCAACCATCTTCTGGAAATCACTATATTAACTTCTTCTAAGCTGATTCCGGACTAATGGAAGCTTCTCTTTTATTTTCTTTTGAGTTGATCTGTCCGTTAAGTCTTTTTTAATTACCCTCCTGCAGATATCATTGGAAATACTCTATCATCTCTTTAGTTATGCAACATAGAATGTTCTTTTACTTGTTCAGAATTTCATTCTGCCTCATTCTATATTCAATTCCTTTTCAATTCCCTTGTGAATGCAGAATCTCTCGTGCTTGTTATCTTTAAACATTGCAGTCGGAAGCAGAAAGCTCGTCCGGCTTAAATTCCTGAAACTTGGGAATCTGAGATGTCGAAATCCTTAACGACATACTGTTTTTTGGGAGGTGATGATATTGAGAGAGCAGTTGGCCGATCAGGCACAATCAACCTAGTCACTATTCGGTGAGTGGACTTTACTGCATTCAATGTATCTGGTCCATCGATTGTAAAGTTTTGTTTTGTTAATATCATTACCTGTGTTAATATCAATCTCAATGGGGATCCGCAACGAAGAAGAGCATATGCACTTCTCATTTTGCAGCAGTTCCTCTTGCTCTTTGTCCCTTTTTCTGGTGGGATATCACGCTTGTGTGCATACATGTGTGCGCGCGCGCGCATGCGTGCGCGTGTGTTTGTGTTCTGGATTTTAGGGTTTTAGGATGAATAGAGCTGGACAGGAAGCATATTCCCCACAAAGAAGATAGCTCATATCGGAAATTAGTTGGCGGACCATCATCCGATGCGGCGGTACGTGATAGGCTGTTGGGATGCTATAACTGTATCCCTTGTCTCCGTTGTGCTGGATGCTTCCCATGAATTTGGGTGGGCCGGGTACGGGGTGCGTCTACATCACTGCATGTGGTGCATCACGTAGTTGCTCAATGAAGGTGATGCTTCTTTTCCGAAGTTTTAAGATCATAAAATAAAGGATAAATTACATAAAACTTTCGGTCAATATTTGTTTTTTTTATTTTTCTTCACTGTCATTCAAAAATCTATACTTTACTTTCTTAAAAAATAAAAAATATTTATAGAAAATACGCTGTGATAAAATGATCAAATTGCTCTTCATTCTCTTCGTCTTTTTCCTAATGCGAAGCCTCTTCTTTTCAGCCGCAGCCTCTCTACCATTCATCGCGTCTTTCTCAACCCCAACTTCGACTCTATTTTTTTCATCTGCTCCTCCGCTCCTCTAGCATCCTCGTCATTCCTTCATTTCGACGACAGTAGGAAGAAAGATCCGAGTGGGTATAAATGGAGAGGTGGGCGAGGGTGAGACGGTGGAGGAGGGCAAGGGCGTGTGTGTGGGCATGGACAAAGGGGTGGGCAAGAGCGTGTGTGTAGGCATGGACAAAAAGGTGGGCGAGGGCGAGAAGCGGCCGGGGTTGGTGAGGAAAGATGAGGGTTTCAGAAGTACTTTGGATATAAAAAATAAAATATAAACGAAACTTTAACGAAACACTGATAGCGGGGATCAAGGTGAATATTTTTTATTTTTTTAAGAAGGTAAAGTGTAGGTTTTTGAATGATAGAGAGAAAAGTACAAAATCAGGTATTGACAGAGATTTTTTATAATTTAGCCTAAAATAAACACCCCTCTGTAATCTCACACAAACGTATGTAATTATGGTTGATTTTTCTTATGCGTGGAAATTATACTAATGCACGGTTAAAAGCAGCTGATTTGATTCATTTGATGCCTGAATATGCTATTGAAACCGGATGTGGGCTTTTTTTTTTTTTTTTTTTTTTTTAATAAGAGTTTCAACATCCATCCGGAGTGCTGATTCAAGGACCTTTTATCGATACAGGGTATGAACCAATAACAAAAATTTCCCGGGCAAAAGAGTAATCTTAGGTCCACGAGGAAATCTACCATGCCGTAGCTACATTACATCTTCTGTAATTAACCAATTATGTCTCTTTTTTGAGAGAAAAATTATAATGGAGTATTTTTAAAAAATCAAGATGGATTAGGTGAATCCAAAGGGAGTATTTTGATGGGTTAAAGGACATCACATCAGCAATGTGGTCGTTGCATTTTAGTTTTCTCTTTTTTTTTTTCTTTCTCTTTTTTCCTTGGATTCGTATATAAAGACGTACTATCATCATAAATTGCTATAAAAAAAATTAAAATAAACAACCGCGAAGAATTAACTATGGGTGTTTTTCAATGTGCCGCCCAACCAATTAAATACCTGCCCTAGTCACTCACATGGTGAATAATAATAACCCTCTTCAGACAAAAAAAAAAAAAACCTTAAATAAGTGTATAAATATCTGATGAGACCCTTGTCTTTGTTTGGTTGGGAGTTAAAGGGTGGAATAATTCTTTAACCCTCATTTTATTTCCAAACATTCTAAAAAATAAGTGGGGTTAGCTAATCCCATCTAACCCCACCAAACTCCAACCAAACACTATTTTTTATTCATAATAACTCACTATCTTTCTTATCACACATACTCCAACCAATCATTATCCTTTTTTATCAATCATTATATTCTTATCCCACATACCCAACCAAACATTATTTTTTATTATTCTAGACTAACTCTAACTCCCAACCAAACAAAAAAAAAACTTTAACTCCACTTTAATCCTGAACTTAACTCTATCCCTGGAATAGCTGCTTTTTTCTTAACCCCGAACCAAACGGAGGCTTTGGAGAAATTTTTTTTTTCCAGAAATAAGGTAACATGCTATTCGTTTCGTTTATTTCATTTAGAAATAAATTTAGCTGCGAATGTGAATCAACTAAGATTCGAATTTACAACCTCGGATACCAACTCAGTAATTATTCTACGGAGTTGATGTAGTAAACAGAAAGGCTTTTTGGTTGTTGAGAATATGCAAATTTCTTACGCTTGGACAGCTTTTGGAGTTTTACTAATTATTATCTTTAGAGTTTTTTTTTTTTTTTTTTTTTTTTTTTTTTTTTTTTTTGGATTTGAAGCTGCCCTGTTAGGACATTGAAAACTCGACTTGGATTACTATGAATTTGAACGCTGAGGAGTTGTGAGATGTGAGTGACTGGACCCGGTCCGTAGCCACCTAACTCTCTCATCCATTCTTTAAAACTAGGGGTGAAACATTGACGTGGTGGGTCATGTCCAGGTAGTAATTTTCGCATATTAAGTTACAGTGACTGCACTCTGCCCTGCAGCAGATCACTATAAGACTTCCTAAATAATTATCAGCAGCAGACACAGAAAACAGCGGGGACAGTCCCCACAACACAACATGGTACCAAGGCCACTGATCCATCCCTCTCTCTCTCTCTCTCTCTCTCTCTCTCTCTCTCTCTGCGTGTAAACTGTTGCATGTACTCGGCGTATGAGAACATCTCATGCAACGCACTGCTAAAGGGGCCTTAAAATCAGAACCGTATTCAATAAATGTGCTTTTATTATATGCGAAAAACTTACATGCCAGAATTCATACATTTTGAATGGGGAGTTCTTGTAACTTAGAATTATTATTTTATATGTTCCTTTCCCTAGGGTTGTGCTTTTGGATTGCTTAATTCTTTTAAGTATATAATAAATTGTCAAAAATTTTAATTTTGGATTTGCTTAATACTTTTATTTTTAATATATATATATATATATATATATAGAGAGAGAGAGAGAGAGAGAGTCTTTAGTTTTGAAACTGTGGATGATTGATGCAGCACATGCATGAGAGTATGAGACGGGCCTACGGAAGCACCAGGCGCAGGCAATAATTCCACGTCTCTCTCTAAAGATAACTCCCCCTCCCCTCCCCTCCCCTCCTCTCTCTACAACTGCATCCACTGATCCATCCATGATCCATCCATCCACATGCAATAACTTTATAGCTCCTCTTCTCATCCATCCCTTTCTTTTTCTCTCTCTCTCTCTCTCTCTCTCTCTCTCTCCCTTGTTTCTTAATTTCCCTCCTACCCCGTATTGGAGGAGTCATCACCTCCTCCCAGTTAGTTCCCTATTCAACCCTTAGGCACCGTTTGGTTTGGGAATAGGGATAGGGATAGGCCCTTATCCCTCCCTTTATACCCAAACGCTAATTTTTTACCCGAGAATAGTAGTTCTCGGTTATCCCCACCAACACCTCTATTTTCTATATAAAACTTTCTAATATTTTTCTTATCCTCGGGAACAACCCAATTTTCATCCAAACGCTATTTTTCTTATCCCCATACTTGTACCTATCCCTATAATAGCTAGTTCTTGCTTATACCCGAACCAAACGGGACCTTAGTTCCCTATTCAACCCCTCTTTCTCCCTCATCTCTCCACTTCCTCTCTCTCTCTCTATCTATCTCTCCAGAAAGAAGAAGAAGAAGAAGAGGGAAAAAAGAAGAAGAAGAAGAAGAAATGGAGTTAATAACATCACCAGAAGAAGAAGAAGAGGAACAGTGCTCCCCTCGGAAAAGCGGCAGCGACTGCGTCGCCTCCGCCGACTTCGAATTCTGGTCGATGGTGGGCAACAGCAGTACTAGTACTACTTCTACTAATAATAACGCCGCCGCCGCCGCCGACCTCTCCTCCTCCTCATTTTTCCCTTCGTTCCTCACCGCCGACGAGCTCTTCGTCGACGGCGTCCTCCTCCCCCTCCACCTCCTCTCCCTCCCCTCCCAACCCAACCCCACCACCACCGCCACCACCGACAACACAAACGCATCCCAACAACACCATGAACAAGAAGACGAGGAGGAAGGAGAAGAAGGAGGAGGAGGAGGAGGAGAAGCAAAACAAGAAGAACCACCACCACCACCACCACCACCACCACCGAATCCGCAACAACACCCACCACACTTCGTCTCCCCTCCTCCCCCTTCCTCCCCTCCCCCGATCGCCTCTTACAGCATCTGGAGAGAGCTATTCAAGCTCGCCAGAGAGCGAAAGCTCGAGGAGAGAGAAAGAAGAAACAGCAGCGGCAGCACCACTAACAGCAGCAGCAGCAATACTAGCAATACTAGTAATACTACTACTACTACTACTAATAATAATAATAGCAGCAGCAGCGGTAAGGAGATGAGGAGGGGAAGTGCCGGCAGCCACGCGGAGCTGATAAACATCAACATCTGGCCCTTTTCACGCAGCCGCTCCTGCGGAGAGTCCTCCGCCAAGCCGCCTGCTGCCACCGCCACCGCCACCGCCACCGCCACCACAAACCTAAGAAGGTGGGCCCCACGCGTGAGCCGCGTCGGGCCCAACGGCGGCATCCACCTCGGCCGGACCGGCCCGGTGACGATATGGCAGCTGCGGAAAAAGAGCAAGAGCAAGAGCAGCCAAGAATTAGAGAAATCAAATATTCGCGGCGGCGATGAAAACGGTGCCGACAGCAGCAGCAGCAGCAGCAAGAAAGGATCGGGAGGCGGTGGCGGGGGCGGAGTTCGGGTGCTAAATTTGAACGTGAACACCTGCATCGGGTACCCGAACCCGGCGGGGTGCCGGGCCGGAGGCAGTGGTCGGAGGAGCGGCAACACTAGTAGCGGCAGTGATGGCGGTGATAGTGGCGGCGGTGGCGGTGGCGGTGGTGGTGGTGATGGTGGTGGAGGGAATGGGAGTATGTTTAATCTAAGAACCATTTTCTCTAAGAAGGTTTATTAATTGATGCATGTGTATATATATATATATCTATCTATCTATCTATCTATCTATCTAGCTATGGTAATTTATGTGTATGTATAGAGACTACTATTATGGATCTCATTTTCTATCTTTTTGCAATGTATTGTGTGTAATTTATCTAATCACGGCCTCTTAATTAGAAGGTTAGTTTTTCTTTTTATCTTTCTTTTTTTTAAAAAAAAAATGAAGTGCATGTATTTCCTTTGAATGGAGATTCCTAAAAAAGTGTTGGACACTTGGTACTTTTTTTTTCTTTTTAATTTTCTTTCTTTTTTTTTTTTTTTTTTTTTTTTCTTTTTTTTTTCCTTTTGATCAATTCTATGAGGTAAAGCGTGCAGCATCAGAGCGTTTGGGGACCTCTCAATTATTATAGATTTATNTTTTTTTTTTTTTCTTTTTTTCTTTTTTTTTTCCTTTTGATCAATTCTATGAGGTAAAGCGTGCAGCATCAGAGCGTTTGGGGACCTCTCAATTATTATAGATTTATTTATAGGCCACTTTGAAATAGGCTCTGAACCTTTCTCTTTTCCCCCTATTTCTTTCTCATTTTCTATTTATTGCAATGTAAGTTATGTTAATTAGTTAAATGAAAGATCTTACCGAACTAAGCAGTGTTCAGAGTGTCTCAAAAAGAGCATCAAAGATTACTGAAACTGGCTAGCTAGTACTACAAATAATCTAACTTAAGGCCTCATGCAAAGAGAGAGACTGCACCAAACTGCTAAGAAAGGACTTGGCTTTGTAATTTATACAGAAAAAAGAATATATATATATCTCACAAGTCTAGGTAGAATACTATTTATAGTAGATACATAATATTTACTATTAACTCTTTAGCTCTTGAATCTATAACTACCGTATAGTAAACTCAAGGCATCTAACGAAAAAAAGTGGACACTAAATATTATTTCTATACAAGTAATAATTAATATTTTAGCGCCAGTTTATATCTTACACCTCTTTGAACATTAGTGTCCTTATCTATCAGCTAACTCTAAAAAGTTAGCAGGAGAAAACAACATAAACAGTCTTTTTGATGCAAATCGCCATTCAGTTGAAGTTTTTGTCGATTTTGCTAAGTTGTCGTCAACACATCACTGTAGACAAATAGTGAAAAATTGATATTAAAAAGGCTGATTTAAAAAAAAAAATCTCACGATGGATAATAACGGAAAATAAACAGGTATCCTTAAGAAAAAAGTAATGTCTATTGGTTCTTAATATGTTGACATATTTATTCATATAATACCATAATTTACGTTAAGTGAATTAATTAATAGGCCAGCACTTTGAAGAATCTAGGCCTTTTTGCATAAAAAATCCACTTATTTTGGGCTTTTGCAAAATTGGATCACTTTTTTCGTTTTTGCAGATTCGGTCCGTTTTTTCAGTAAACTGACCAAAATACCCTTATTATATATTTTTTTTTCGTTCTTTTTTCGAGCCCGCCGCCGAGCCCCTCCTCCGCCTCCGCAAGCCGAACCCTCCTCCTTTCCCGCCAGCCGCCGCCGAGCCACCTACCGTCGTCTCGCTACCTTTTCTCTTCTCCTCTTTCTTTCACTCATCAAAGCCCCTTTCACTCCCCGTCGCCTCCTCAAGGCAGCCGCAAAGTCCGCGTCCTACCTAGCCTCCAAATGCGAAACCGCCGCGCGTCGGTCACGAAGTGCCCAGGGGCGGAGCAAGCTCCTCGTCAAGCTCAGGCTCGAGAGTTCCCGATCGTTCCCGTTTCAGCGAAGTCCGCTGTACGAGCCCCTTCTCTCCCCCGCCGCCGCGCGAGCCAGCCCACCGTCGGCTCATCGGCGTCAGCCGGTCGCGATAGCCAGTACCGCCCCTTGCGACGCGCTCGGTCACCGTCAATCTCTCCTCGTACTCCCTTGTGAGCCTCGTACCCCACCGTGAGTCTTCGTCGCGTCACCGTTCTCCGTTGCCGTCGCCAGCCACGCCCATTAATGTGTAATGCGTGCACCATTGCACCATTAACATTAATGGTTGCACCTTTACCATTAATGTGTAGATGGTGCACCATTACACTATGAAGAAGAGAAGAGCAGCCGCAGCGTGCCTGCGCCGACGCGCTTGTTGCACCGGGACCAACTCCGCCGCCGACCGGGCCGCACGCCTTTGGCCCGCGCCAAGAGCAGCCGCGATCAGGCCTCCCCCGCCGCCGCGACGCTCAAGCGGCCGGGGGGTCGGCCGCGCCGGGCTCAGTGGGGGGATCGGTTAACGGCGCGAACTCTAGCAGCAGCTGGACAGAGGTCCGGCTGGCTTGCGCGATGGCGAGATGTAGTTAGGCGAACGCGGACGCCTGTGACGGCAGTGCCGGCAGAGCACACCGCGCGCCAATCCGGAGTCGCTACGCTCAGCCGCCGCGCGAACTGTCCGCAAGCCTCTTCATCCGCCGCTGCCAACGACAGCTGACGAGCGACGTGCGGCGGAGAGCGGCTCAGGCGACGAGAGAACGACGGGTGACGGCGGCAAATGGGGCCGTCGCCGCCATGGTGGGCTCGGACGGCGACGGAGACGAACGGGTTCGTGGGGTGGTCAGGCCGGCGGCGGGGGGAGAGGAGGAGGTGGTCGGGGCGCGGTGGAAGGGGTGAGTGAGGAGCAAGGGTGAAGAGGATGAGGTCGTGAGAGAGGGAGGCGACGGTTCGATCCGCTATTTATTCGGCGCAGAAAAAAATAAGAACGACATAAACGAGAGAGAGAGAGAAAAGAGGAAAGACGAAAAAGTATATGAGATATTTTGGTCGTTTGCACTGTGAAAAAGCTAGCGATTGCAAATCGAAAAAGGTGGCCCGGTTTTTCAAAAGTCAAGAATAATGTGAATTTTTTTATGCAAATTGGCAGAATTATGTAGCACTCTTGCTAAATTTAAATTTAGTGATAACTAGTAATTATACTTTTGCTGCTTATTGTCAGAGATTCAGATAGACAGTGGGCTGCTTTTTTTCCCCACAAACGTCTTTTTGATTGGACACCTTATTGAAGAAATATATATATATGTGTACTATATATATATAGATAGGAGAGAGAGGAGAGAGAAAGAGTTTTGAGCTAATGATACTTTTACAAGTATCACATCACAGTGCTATTAGGTTTTAAGCATTTAGATTAATTTTTGATTATTTAATAGTCCTTGGATTAAAAAACTATTCCACCTCCACCACCTAACGCCACCATATTTCAACTCATCTTCCAAAAAAGTGCTAATAACACAAAGTTAACCCCATGATATTTTTACAAGTATTCTATAGCCCTACTCTCTCTCTCTCTCTCTCTCTCTCTCTCTCTCTATATATATATATATATATATATATATATATATATACACTATAGTAAAAAGACCCGCGCTTTGCAGCGAATAGAAATCATAATAGTAATTAATAATAATAAAATATTAAATATTTTTTTGTGGATCTCATTTGGCACATCTACTAAATGTATCTCATTGTAGGCGGTAGATATGAACCCGACGATGCCTTTTCCTGCAATGTTGATAATGACGGCAACGACGATCTCTCCGACCGTGGCGGAAGAAAGAATTGGGTGCACATGAGAGAGAGAGAGAGAGAGAGAGAGAGAAGGCGAGGGGGGGGGCAGGGGAGGAGGCGATAGTGTGTAGCTAAAAATGATAAATAAAGAATTAATGAACAAATCGGAGATAAAGAATTGAAAGTTCGATGGAAGGAGGAAAAGGGGTCATGACGTCATGAAGAATAATTGGAGGTTAGAGGTTAGGATACTAGATAGTAGTAGGACTATTTAAATATACTAATTAGAAGTTTGGTGGTGGAACCATTTACATTAATTGAAAGTAGTGGAGGGAAGGTAGTGAGACCATTTAAATGCATTAATTGAAAGTTTGATTAATGAGACCGTTAAAATGCATATTGAAAATTTAGTGAATATGATGAATAATTAGACATAGAGAGATTAGGATCGTAGATAGTAGTAGGACCATTTAAATATACTAATTGGAAGTTTGGTAGTGAAATCATTTATATTAATTGAAAGTATAGTGGAGGAAAGATAGTGAGACCATTTAAATGCACTAATTGAAAGTTTGGTTAATTGGACCGTTAAAATGTATATTAAAAATTTAGTGATGGAAATAAGAAAAGTCACATGCTAGTGAGGGTAAAGAAAAACTTACCACGTGACAACAAATATTGAGGATATATATATATATAGTTGAGCTAGAATACTTCTAAAAGCATCAAAAGGATGGTGCTTGTGAGTTTTTAACTCTTGGATAGAGAAATGTAGGGTTGGGATGATGGTGGTAGGTGGTGGTAGATGAAATAGTGTTTGATCCAAGGGCTATTAGTAATCAAGGAGTAGATCCAAGGGCTAAAAACCTAATAGCACCAAAGGGGTGATACTTGTAAAAGTATTCTAGCTCAATTATATATATATATATATTTATATAGGGACGAAGTCTCCTCAATACAAATTGTACCATATGAAACTGTTAACAAATAAATTTTACCACAGCCAATTTGGATGAGAAATGCACTGAAGTGATCTCAAATAAAAGATTTGATAAATTTTTTTAAAAAAACCATTATGGACTCCAATCCCATAAACATTATTATACTATTTTTTTAAAGAAAATTTGTTTACTAGGTCAGGTGTAGAGTATTTTCTTCTGTAACCACTTATGTCAATCACAAGGCTTTTTATATAGAAGATTGACTAATTAAATAATATTTTTTAGATAATACTATATCGAACAGTACTATGACGATAATACATACAGTGGGGCCAAACATGTGATAATGATGCATTTCAAAATTTGAACACACAGAAGTGGCCAAGGAAGAAATAATGGATCTTTGTAGTTGTATGGTGTGTTAGTTGTGAGCTGTGGCTTTGTTTCAATTCTCTGCATCATGTCATGTGTTTTGGAGGAGAGGGGGGGTTTCTCTCTCTCTTTGGTTGTGGTTGAGATGAGGTGGGAGTAGCAGAGAGATCACATGGAGTGTGCTTTGTAAACATGTAGAGAGAGAGAGAGAGAGAGAGAGAGAGAGAGAGAGAGAGAGAGAGAGTTTTCTCTACAATATATACTAGATGTAGGTGGCATGACTACATTGGTTGCTATAAGTTGATGTATGTTTTATTTTGCAATTAATTAATATCGTGATCCAATCATAATGTGACATGTAAGGAGAAATAAGGAAATTTTCTACACCTGCCATGTAGAGGATCTTCCGAAAAGAAAGATGCCCACTGGGTTCCCATTTCTGTGGCCGTACTGTGACAAAAAAATTTTTATACCGATTTGGTTCGGCTACAAATAAAAACTAGCTATTGCAGGAATAAATATAAGTATAAAAATAAAAAAAATAGCGTTTGAATAAATAATATAGAATATAAAAAAATATTAAATAGTTTTATATAGAAAATAGAGGTGTTGTTAGGAATAGTTATAACCGATTATTATAGGTAACTGAAAATTACTGTTCTCGGATAAAAAATTAGCGTTTGGGTATAAAGGGGATAAAGACCTATCCCTATCCCTATTCCTATCCCCTAACCAATTAATTTAAAAGATTATCTAATATCTAGTGCTTAATTTTTCTTTAAAAAAAGAGGGGAAAATTTTCAAAAGCAAATAAAACAAATTGTTGGGTTTCGGTGAGTTGGATTAGGGGTCAGCTTGCTTCTACTGCTGTAGAGCATAACATTCTCGAATAAAAATAATATTCAAATAAATAGTAATTGAAAAGGTATTATAAATATTTGTAAAAATTAGAGTTTTCAAATTTAAGAATGAAAAACCTAATTTTAGTGTTGATTATCAAAAATAAAAGCACAAGCTGAACCACACAAGTCTCGAAAGCACTAGGGCATCCAACTCCAACCCATATATATATGGCCATGTTATGCAGTTATTCAATATAAAAACAATAATAGTTAATTAATGATCCTTATAGTGGACATAATAATAAAAACAAAAATAAAATAAAATATTATTTTAATATAAAATTATTATATTATTCATAATTATACTATTTATTTACAATCATATAAAATATTTAAGTAATTGAAAATTTTGAGAGTATTGCTACTTGTGCAGCTATAACATAGCTATAATAATGGTGTAAATCTTACACCGTCCGCTTTTTTGGTCTAAATTTACTCACTTATCGCATCAAATTTTTTTTAAATTTAAAATTGTGTAGAATTTACCCCAAACTCTAGATTTTTAATTTTAGAAAAAAAGTGACAACACAAGAGAGCGAGGTGAACTCTTGAACGAACGAACATAAGATTTACATTCTTGTTAGGGAGCCCAAGTAGCATAGTAATTTAGTTAGAATATTTACATTTAGTTCTTCTTTTGCCATTTTATTTTTTATTTTTCATACTTATAATTTTAATTTTTATAAAGAAATCATTGTACGGGGAAATTTAAGATTCATCTCTCTATTATTCGGTATATTCATAATAATCCTTTTTTAAAAAACATAACGAAAAATATAAATTAATTAAAATTTTAAATATTAGTTATTAAATTTTTTGTCACCTGCGCTGAGAACGGTTTACGTGTATCCATTGCAGTAATGTTATTTTTTGTTGTTGTTATTATTGATTCTGGTCGGCCGTACGAAGGGTGGGGGAACCGACTGACGGGTGACGACCGCCACCATGTGCGCACCAGAGATTGACAGCCCAATCACAGATGCCGCGTCATCAAGACGAGGACTTATTCTCGGGAGTCGCGCACGCGCGAGGAAACATACGTTCGTGTATGCATATGTCCTCTCTCCCTCTGCCTCTCCTTCCCCCATATTTGTGTCTCGTCTCTTTTTAGGTTTCTGGGCCCTCTCACATGGAAATAAATAAAAGTTGTCGAAAGAAAAAAAAAAAAAAATCCATTCGAATGATCCTGCTCCTCTTTTAATGACCTAATTCTACGGGGCAAAAAAAAAAAAAAAGGGTTGGGTTAACCGATCTTTTTACGGCCTAAAATTGATATTGAAGTCTAACTAGTGCTATTACATAAAATAAAAATAGGATAAAAATATATAAAAATATATTTTTGTGTTTTTTAGTAGAACTGTAGAAAATATATTATAATCGACTAATCGCGAGATGCAGAACGTAAGAGCTTAGTGTGATAAATTTATGACATATTCAAATATTGGCTAAATAAAATATTAGGTAAAGATTTGAAACTTACGAGTAACCTCGGTCGGTAGGCACGCAGGATACCTTTCTCTTTTAGCTGGAAGGACTGTAGGAAATGTCAATGAGTCATTCGCCGCATATGTTCAATTGAATTAGAAAAAACAATATTTACGAAAGAAATAAAAAATTGTTTGAACCTCTTAAAAGGGAAGGGTTTTCTGAGCCTTTGCTGTGTGAGTCTACAAAAGAAAAAAAAAAAAAAAAAAAAAGGTTTGATCCTCTTATAAACAAGTGAAGGATTTTCTGAGCCGTTGATGCCTGAGTCATTTAAGTGTTTATTGTTAAAGAATATAAAATAATTGTTGTTCTTTAAAAATTTAAGCTATTAAACACCGAGGAATATGATACTACAGTAAAAAATTTTGAGTTCGAATTCTATCAAACTTTTAATATTATTAATTTTCTTTGATTTAATTTAAGTTCACGTTTTAAACCAATTAAAATAGTTTAAGCCCAGATATAAGAGAAAATATTAAATATTTATAATCAAAAAATATATATATTTAAATAGCTTAAATTTTTAAAGAACAACAATCGTTCACGTTCTATATCTATACCATCTATAGTATAGTAGTATAGAACGTTGATCTACAAGAGAAACGTCCTTGGGTACGTGTAGCACAACTCTTCAGAAAATATCCCCCCGGTCTGGGTTTAATAACCTAACATGAATCAATTAATTTATGACCTATTATTGATTTAACTGCATGGTGAAGGAATGAAAGATTAAATCAAGTGTTTCTGCCAAAATTGTGTTATGGATGCACTTCGACGAATCCCTTCTGATTGTTCAGTCGACAAAAAAAAAAAAAAAGGAGGAAAAAGAACCACAGGTTTTATCTAACGGATTCTGAGAGTTGAGGCATAAGACAAAAACTGCGAGGAGGAAAAAACAAAAAAAAAAAAACGAAAAACTTACTTTCTTCTTGTTATTTCCTTTGATCACACTGATACTTTTCTACTTTTTCTAGCTTTACTGGAATGAGTTAAAAAGCACAATTAAGGCAAAAGGTATACCATGTATTTCAGTTTCACTCAATAGCAAATTCTCTTTTTTAAGTTTTGGCAAGTGAAACAATCTCCCAAGTAACATAATAGTTTCGAATCAAAGTTTCTATTATATGCATTAGAAATCAAAGAGCAAAAACAAATACCTCCTTGTAAACAAGCAAGGGAGAAGAAATTATGTAATGCAAAATAGACCATGTTCGATTGCTATCAGAAGTTCTACTGAGATGCAGCTACATTTTGTTGATGCCTGAAGTTCAGTTGGAGTAAAGAGGTGAGGCTGCTCACATGCCAATATGATCAAGCTGGGTACTACTATGCAAATAAGAAGCAATTTTTAAACAACATTTTACGTACCGCTGAGCATATAACCACAATAAACTTGTATAGCAGAAAAGCGGAACACGTAAAGAACATTAAAAACCGATAAGCACGTCACTTTATTCATCTAGCATATCTGGTAGTTTAACATACCAATTGTTTCAAGATTCCATTTGTAAATGATGTTTTCCTAATCTGTCCAGGAATTGCACTTTACAGGAAAATTATCATGGTTCTCTTTTGCTAGAAAGAGATACACGAGGCCCTAATACTTAATGATTTCAGTATCAGGCAGCATGGGACTTTTATGACTCGATAAAGAGAAATGAAATTAGGAGATAATAATGAAACAACAAGGCCACGCTGTAAATTGAAGAAACAAAATTTTATTTATTTAGTACGAGTTCAGCTATACAAATTAACAGCATCATATTTTCCAATTCAAGTTAAATCTAAGTAGCTACAAAGATGCAGCAATATAAACAAGTCCTCCTAAAACCATGTTCGAAGCATAACAGGGAAATACTACATTTTCATGTACAGGCAACTTAGGCGATTCTAGTATGAACTACATGGTCAGCTACTAAACAGCTACTCAAGATCATGTTGCTTGCATATGTACAGTGTCTTTTTCTAAAAGTGTAGTCCTTTATGATCAGTAAAGGAAGCTGTCAACCAAAGCAGAAAAATGAAAACAATAAAATGGGAGACCATTTTGTTGGCAGAATTACCTTCAAGCCGCTTGAAGAACAGCCAGCTCTGGTTGTGGACCATGATCTTCGCCTTCCGCTACCATCCAGTCTAACTTTGGGCCCTAAATAGCAGCAAAAGAGATGATTTGAGTCTCAATTAATTGTCTTTTCTATTTTAGTCATTGTGTTGATTAACTATACCTTTCCTTGTCGAATTATCCTAGGATAGCTTCCAGTCATATCAACAACAGTGGATGGGTCAGCCACTCTGAGACCACCATCAACTACAAAATCAAGACCCTGGAAAAAAAGGAAAAGAAAAATAAAAGCCATTGTGTTCAATTTCCAAGAATCAAGGTTTTAATCTCAACCTATCAAATAGAATAGTTCTCATTTCTTAGGTAGAAACTTCCTGCTTGACCAGGTTCAGGAATTCAAGCTACCAAAAAACCCATGAACCTCCTTTCAAGCCAGAGAACCAGATAGGGGGCTTTTGGATTGATAAAGTTGCAATTTAGTCATAAATCAAGTTAATTAAGAGTAATCACATTAATCTTGTCATCCATCATGAAAACACCAAGAAGATCCGGTAGTTAGTCATGGCTTAAATTCTTGACAACAAGTTCCTTTTGAATTGTTCCAAAGTCATTTTTCGTAGAAAGATCCAAAATCCAATATTTTTATTCTCACCAAACTTGATTGTTTTCAACCAAACTACAATAACATCAATCCAAACAGCCCCATATTTGAAAATTTCCGGGACATGAGAGAAATGGGGGGCAGGAACGCCGAAGTGAGAGAGGGAAGGGGCACGAGAAATCGTTCAGACAATTGTATACCTCTTTCTCGTAAACATCTGCAATAATAGCAGGATCAAGTATCCACTGATCTTCAGAAGGCCACTTCACACTGCATCAACTAAACGTTGTTAGCCGCCGAGCTTTGTTCGGAAACAATTATGACTAAGTTCTCTATAATATAGCAAAAATGAAATTTGCTAGTTCGGTAATTACAACCTTGTGCATATCAAAGGCGCATCCAACCTCTGCAATATAGCTTGGCATATGACATCATCTGGTATACGAACACCAACATGCTTCCTTTGTGCATATTTAGTAGTGGCTCCATTTCTTATGCATTGTTTTGGCAGTTGTTTACTCGCAGGTAAAATAAAAGTGTACTGGTTAAAGGATAAAATAGTGATAGTTATATTCTATCTAGCTGAGAAAAAAAAATGTTTCTTTTTATTTGTTTTTTGCTTATGCACCCCATGGAAGTATGTGAAACAGCACAAGTACCCCTGCAAATTTGGTATTTGCCCGCATTCCTCTGAAAACCAGATATTATGCCACTGCCAAGATATCCGTGCAAAAACTGTAATTGAATAGATCTGCCTCAACAGCATGTGCTGACAATCCCCAAATAAACAAGGTTCCTAGGAGGACACATGCAAATACCACCTTTGCAGAGCTATTTAAGAAATCTTACATCTGTGCCTCGAGAAGTATTTAAGAAATCTCACATAATCGCCAGGAGAAGTATTTAAGAAATCCTACATAATTGCAGGGTTTTATATATATATATATATATATATATATATATATATATATATATATATATATATATGCAAAATGGCCCCTGAAATGTACCATTTAAGAAATTTAAAACTTCAAAAAGATGATCCTCACCGGCCCAGGCAAACAATGTTTAACAGCTCGAAATATATTTGTTTGACCTTGGTTATTACCACGAGGAAATCCTGTTGTGTAGGTGTCTATGTCTTTCAAAGAGTGGCACAGAATACTAAGTGGCTGCATCAGTAAGTATAGATCAAGTAAGGAAAGTGCAGGATAAGTGGTGCAAGAAAGTGCATAACATTGTTTAACCTTCTCACAGCTTAACATCACCATCAGCAAGAAAAATGAAAAATGAGGTGCAAAATAATCTATTTACAAACATACCCTTACACAATTTGAATTTTGATATATGTCTTTCAAAAAATTGAGCTCTTACACATATATCCTAGCACTTAAAAAAGGCCTCTCTTTAGTCCTAACAAATACCTAATTCAAACCAACTTCAATGAATTGAGTGACTACCCAACTTCCAACTTAAGATAAGGGTGTTTCCAAAAGCAACTTGAGAAGATATGAAAATTCATATACCAGATATATGACACCTGAATAGTCTCACATTGGATGAAAAGGAGATTATGATTAGATGTACAAGGATCAAGGACGCTAATATTAATTACTTAGTTAAGCATTTTGGACTAGTCGTTTCGGTCCCATGAATTATTAGTTATAGTGGACTAGATAGTTTCATTTGGTATTAAAGATAGTTCGCCAACCATAAGTGTGATAGTTAAGTGTTATGCGGAATAAAATGCTACACCACGGATTTGGTAGAAGTCATCTCTTGAACCCGTATGAGCCACGTTTAGAATCTCACAGCGCCAGATAGGGGTGGCAATCCAGCTCGCTGTTCGGCGAGCCAGCTCGTGTTCGGCTCGAAATAGGCTCGAGATCGAATCGCTCGTTTAGTAAACGAGCCGAAACACGAGCTGAATTTTTCAGCTCGTTTAATAAACGAGCCAAACACGAGCTGGGTTAGCTCGCTCGTGTTCGGCTCGATAACAGCTCGAATACATATATTTTATATTTATGTAATTATTTAATTTATATTTTTATATAATATAAATAAATAATTATATATATAATATATATATTTTTATTATTTAATTTTTAGCAAAATAAAAATAAAAATGCGAGCTTAATTATAAAAAGACTTATTTATATGTAAAGTTTCAGCTATTAGATCAAAGTATAATGGATAAGATTTTATAAATTTATTTTTTATATATATTTAATCTAATCCTTTTTAATTTATTGTTCGTTGGCTAGCTCGTGAGCCAGCTCGTATTCGGCTGGTTAATAAACGAGCGGAACACGAGCTGAATTTTTCGGCTCGATACTTTAACGAGCCAGCTAGTATTCGACTCGTTTAATAAACGAGCCAAACACGAGCCGACCCCAGCTCGCTCGTGTTCGGCTCATTTACACCCCTAGCGCCAGATGATTCTGAACTATGTATGTGATTGGACTTGGGCTTGATCAGGATATTAAGGTCTAAACGAGGCGACTGTGTGACACCCAAATAGTCTTATATCGGATAAGAAAGGAATTATGATTGGATATATAAGGATCAAAAACTCTTGCATGAATAACTAGACTTAAGTATCTTGGGCTAGTGGTTTGGGCCGAACGAGTTATTATAGTGGACTAGGTTGTTACAGGTATATATATGAACATAGTTGATTTTCCAAAGCTATAAGCGCAGTGAAATATTTAGATATACATGCTTGCAAAATTATCTATCAACATACGTATCCCTACAAAATCTTAACTTTAATTTGTATATACATAAGTAGACAGATAATTTTGCAAGAATATATGTGGAAGAGCCCCAAGAAAAATTTATCCTGTCATTTGTATTTCGTTCCTGCAGTAAGTTTCATACACATTTTAACATTTACTTGGTGGCATGGATATGTCTTGCCTTTGAGTCTCCTATGCCTTTGATTCTGCAAAAAGAAGCAAAAGATGACTGTCAAAAAAGACTTTTACACTTAAAAATATTACAATTTGTAGGCGCTAAACAGATTAAAGTGAGATAGGGAGTGTATCATACCTGCGAAGGCGCTCAATGGAAGAGGGAATTTTCAGATCACAAACAATTGAGTAGCTGAAATCAAGAGAAACACATAGCCAAATGGTAACATGTAAATAACAGAGAAAATATTTGCTGTAATGAAAAAAGTACTGAAAATCCAACTTTAATTGAGCAATAGTATATTTCAAGATATAAATTAGCCAGTTGATTAAAAACACAGATGTACATGCGAACAACCCCCCTGTGCAAGCACACACGCACATAAAAGCAACCATGCATGCGTTCGCACAGGGTGTGCCTATTCGGTCTGAAATGAATTACGGAGCCAAATCATTGAGTCATTTCGGTCAATTCAGTTCACTTTAATTAATAATTTGAATAGGTCCATTGAGCATAAAAGAACCTACAAAACTAATTATCCAAATATCCAAAGACTAGATACATATTAGCCATTAGATGATGATTGAGCGCCAGGAGTGCTTAAAACCTGCATTCTTGCCAATAAGGTGGAAAGTTTTCAGCATTATCAACTACAAGCCCTATTAAAATGATCTCACAAGTCTAATGCAATCTTAAGGCCCGAATTCAATCTAAGACAAGTTATTATTGACGAATTAACATGCAAAAGATTTGAATGAGCGCCCCTTACAAATGTTTTGCAATCACTGCAAGAATGAACCATCACATGAACGGGTGAAGCTCATGTTGATCAAGTTTTCATGTTTTGTGGCTTTATAAGGGACAAGTTGAATTTGTTCATCACATTAACAACACATAATACACTAACATAATTCATAAAAACCTTCCAACTAAGTTATCTTTTATGAGATTCAACACCAGGTACATCTCATAAATCATTCAAAGTGCAAACCGAATTATTCACTGCTTAAGGGACAATGTAAAGATGAATAGGACGAGCAAAGCGCATACACAGTATCCGTGGGGATTACCCCAACTGCTCCTTCCTTAATGAGATCGATGATAGGCTCCAGCTTCCACGTATCCTCTCCCGAAGGGTCCACCTTCACGTATACCATCCCCTCTCCCTTCTACTACACCAAAATCCGAATGCGTAACGATACGAAAATCCAAAACCGGGGCAAACTTACAGTAGATTTAGCAATCGAGGCATGGATTAGAAGCGGAAACGAAGGATCGGAACCTTGAAGAGGCGCTGAGACGAGTACTTCAACCGCTTAGGGCTTCGCTTCAGCGTCGCGAAGAAGGAGGAGGAGGGGAACGAGGCGCGGAGACGCCAATTCCGAAGGGGCGGCGGCGCCGCCGCCGGGCGGCGGAGTCCGACGACGGCGCGGCGGAAGGAGAGTCCCGGCACGGCGGCGGCGGCGGAGGCGGTGGCGGTGGCGGAGGCCATTTGGATCACCGGTGAGCGGGGTGGGGTTGCTTCGAGAAGGGGAATATGCGGGAGCGGAGTGGGTCTCTTTTGTATTTATAGACGTGCGGAAGTGGCCGGGGCCTTCGAGAAGGATGTATGCGGACGCTCTCAAAGGAAATTTGTGTGGGGGCTGGGGAGTTCATGGTGCGGGGGGTTAGTCTACGGATGGTTCCGCATGCGGACGTGGGAAAATTGCGTGGACCTTATGTATAGACTCCAGACCTTGAAATCAGCTTGGTTGAAAGTAAGTAGATTGGAATAGCCTGAAACTAGTTCATCACGCCAATTGTGGACCTTATTCTCGAATCGAGAAATGATAGATATAAATAAATATGTGTTATTAGACGTTGCATTGCTGACGTGGTGAACCACAACCAACCAGTAGCCCGCCGTGTCTCATACATCTTTTCCCATATGTGGACCTGGTTCACCACGGCACATGTCTCTTCTATCCCGTTAGTTCTCTACTTTCAATCCGAGCCGTCCACTATTTAAGGCCTCTCTCATTACGCAGTGTAGATTGAATAATACTTAAGCGGTCCACCGACGACGCGGTGAACCAACTCTAGGTAATAATTTTAAAAGAGCGGTTCGCGGCGCACACACTTCCTAAACTCCGAGGGGTCGGTGTCTCGGAGTTTGGTTTCCTTCTAGGGTTTTATAAGCCCTCTGTTCTTCTTCTACTTCTCCGTCGTCCCCTCGATCAGAATCGCTTCCGCGACCGCAAAATCGAAGCGAAGCAGGAGCCATGGCCGAATCCGCCATGGGAGAGCTCCTACCGCAGAGTAGAGGAGGAGGAGAAGACGATGTAGAAAAGGTGGTAATGGAAGAGGAGGAGGAAGAAGAGGAAGAGGAGGTGTGGTCCTCCGATTCGGAGGTGGGAGACGCCCTAGACTGGTTGGACGCGCGGGAGGGTTACGACGCCGCCGCCTCCCCGGCCGCGGCCGCCGCCTCCGCCGCCGCCTCCTTCTCCGGCGGTGCCGCCGCCGCGCGCCGCCCCAACGCCCACGGCGGCGTCCTCTCCCGGCCCCTCCAGCCCCTCGCCAATCGGAACCAGAAGTTCTCCTCCCACATCCGCGCCAAGCCCTTAGAGGTCTTTTATCGATCCGCTCCTCTCCGTTTGTAGGGTTTTGTTCTTAATCCATGCTCTATAATTGCAATTGTTGTAGGAATGGGAAGGGAGATTGGATGTGGGGATGTCGAATTCAGTGGCGACGGCAATACGGGATAGCGTTCGGGAGATGGCGATTGGGAAAACGAGGAATACGGAGAAAGCGGATCGTGCCACTGTTGAGCAGGTTTTTTTTTTTTTTTTAATTTAAATCAAGCCAAGCTTTTTTGACTTCTGATTTATACATTAGCTCAGTATTTTTATGGTTTACTTGTCTGTGTGCGATGTTATAAAAGTAATTCTTTTTTTTTCTTTTTTTTTTGCAGGCTATTGATCCAAGAACTCGAATGGTTTTGTTCAAAATGTTGAATCGTGGGGTTTTTAACGACATTAATGGTTGCATTTCAACTGGGAAAGAGGTGTTCTTCTATTTTAATAACTTTCTTTCATTTGGAGCATTTCCATAACACATGAATTCTACAACATTATTGAGTAATGAAATAAAATGTGATAGGATTCATATCAATGCATGCACTAATTGCTGTCTACATAGGCTAATGTTTATCACGCAACTAAAGCTGATGGCCAGGAATTAGCAGTCAAAGTGTACAAAACTTCTGTTCTTGTTTTCAAGTAAGTTATTGTTACTTCTATCGATTAAATCTTAATTTTGCAGCTACTTGCTTTCAAAATGCAATAAAATGGTTTTTATTTTGCATCTATTGCTTTATTGCAGGGACAGAGATAGGTATGTACAAGGAGATTATCGTTTCAGACATGGTTACTGCAAGCACAACCCAAGGAAAATGGTAAAAACCTGGGCAGAGAAAGAAATGCGGAATCTTTTGCGGTGAGAGAAAGCTGCCTTCTAAATATATTATAATGTGCTTTTTTTAATTTTTAGTTACATATGTATCTTCTTTAATTTGAGTAATCATGAATAATGCAACGAACTAATATGTTTGAAAAATATTTCTTCATCCTTTTCTTTTGATAGAGTAAGAGCTGCGGGAATCAGGTGCCCAATGCCATTACTCTTAAGACTTCATGTCTTGGTCATGGAATTTATAGGTAATGTTTTTTGATACTCGAGGAAAGAAGTTATAATCGTTTGCACTTCATTGACCTTTTTTTTTCTATTTATTTATATATATGTACATATATATATATAGATATATATACATACATACATATATATATATAGATATATATATATATATATATATAGAGAGAGAGAGAGAGAGAGAGAGAGAGAATAGGGCTCCCTTCGTACTCATAAGTTGTTTTCAATGATGGAGCTTCCGAATCAACGATCCATTTTGTTAAATATAATCTAGAGTATTTGAAATTTTTAGACAATAAATTTCGTAATTTTTTGAAATCATAATAAAGTCTATCAAGCGAGCATAAAATGAACGGTCAAAATCGAAAAATGTCCTAAAAATGGATGCTCGGATCCTTCAATTTAAGATTGGAGTTATTAATCTTTATCTAGGTAGTGAATAGAATTTTCTATTAAAAATTTAACTTATTCTAATTCTTTTACACCGTTAAACTAGCAAGTATCCTATACCGGCCGTTAAAAATTGTCAATTTTGTTAACTTTTGATCGTAAGGTAAATGATGTCGAAAATTATGAAATTTAGTTTCTAGAAGTTTTAAATACTCTAGCTAACATTTACGGTATGAATCGTCGATTTGGAAGCTCTATCATTGAAAACGACTTATGAGTACGAGGGCGATCGTACTCATAAGAGTATAGTAGCCGGACTCTCTCTCTCTCTCTCTCTCTCTCTCTCTCTCTCTCTCTATATATATATATATATATATATATATATATATATTACTTTCATTTTGTAGAACATTATATGTGGCGGCTAATTCTACTTTTTAGTAGGGCTCTAACTGTATCAATCTGGATTTATGTTTAGTTATCTTACTGGAAGATTTTTTGAATGCCTCTTTGTTTCAGGAAAGGCAGGTTGGGCTGCTCCTCGCCTTAAGGATGCTGCTCTTTCAGAAGACAAGTTGCGTGAAGCTTATGTAGAGGTACGGTAAAATTCCTACTCTACTTGCAGTTGCACTTGGTAATAGCTATGCAGATATGAGTTCAAGTAGCAAAGTTAATAGCTTTAATTGACCCGTCAAAATGACCAATAAGGCCTTTTAAACAGTATATGCTGTCGACTGTATACAAAGCCAATGCTAGGTGCTTTTGATTTTCGGATCTTAGACTTGCTTTTGGCTGGATGATATTGTGCTCCACATCAAATCTGTTTAAGAACTGGGTCTGGATTGAAGTTGGATCTGATAGATAATATAATTGAGTTCAATTGTGTAAAATAGTTTTCTATTTAAGATTTACTATTTTTGAATATTTTGACTTCTGCAATGTCCACTGTTTATTTTGTTGGGGCAAACAATTTATGTTCGTATAAATCATAGTTAGCTCATTCCAAATTCTACTGCTTGATAAATATGTGCATGGTCAGTTTGTTTTTCTCTAAATTTGGGTCGGTTTTGATTTTCCCTCAGATAATTACAACAATGCGAACATTGTACCAGAAGTGCAAATTGGTTCATGGTGATTTGAGTGAATACAACATACTCTATTTTGAGGTCAGTTATCATCTTCTCTTGTTATGTGAACTATTCTGGTTGAACCCCTTATGGCAAATTTTATGTTTTCCCTTGATGCCTTATATCATCCAGGGGCACCTGTATATAATTGATGTTTCTCAATCTGTGGATCTCGATCATCCATCTGCATTAGACTTCCTTAAGGAAGATTGCTTACATGTCACTGTATGTATTATTTTCCTCAGTCACTAACGAAATATGTTATTGCTTGTATTAAACTAATAACCGGTTTTAATTCTCCTTCCAGGAGTTCTTTAGGAAACATGGAGTTGCTGTAATGACAGTCAAGGAATTATTTGATTTCGTGATTGACCCATCAATTGCGGATGAAGATGTCGATGAGTATCTAGGAAAGGTAATCTGCTGGATTTCACCAACATGTTGTTTTTCTGATTTTTGAGATTTCGATTTTAATTAGGATGCTGACATGGAACAAACTTTGATGCATCAAAATTTCAAACAATTAGAATTTTGAGGGTTCTATTCTTCTTCCCTTTAGCTGCAAAGGGGCGAATGTTTTATTTTTTTTGGCTCTAAGAGATTCCCAATGTTTAATATCAGATTCAGCAAAAAGTTTTGGAAAGAGGAGGTTCAGTGGCCAATGATGACGAAATTGCCCCAACAGTGTTTGTGCAGGTACTTGTGCATATTCATGCATTATGTAATTAGTCACTAGGCATGCTTCTTTGATTCATCCGATACTTCCTAACCATAATTATTAATCCGTGAAGAAAAATAAATAATAAATTTCTAAATAATTAACTTCTCCCTGTCAAAATAGTGAATGTACATTCTTTTGGACCTAAAACTAGTTGCCTACTCTGATCATCAATGCACCTGCTGACTTTTTATTGTTGCTTGTGCTGTCAATGCTTTATATTTTGGAAGACGTTGGACTATGTAAAGCAATGCGAGGCAGATCTCGTTCAGATGGCGATGCTTTCACGCCCTACTTTTGCTTACGAGCCGACAGCAGAAAAGATTTATGACCAGCCCCTTTTAGGGTTTGTAAACACTCGAACTGAAGCCGCCCAACAGCAGCAAAAGTGGCAGCTGGAAGAAAAGGCGGAAGCAAAAGCAGAAGCGGTTCCAAACAATCCTCTGGAGCCCTTGGAGAAGGACCTCCAAAGTAAGTGTTCTGTGGAGGGTAAATTCGAATCAGAGACAGACGAAGATGAATCTTGCACGGACTCTGATGAAGACGGTTCTTGGGTCGAGGCGGAGCAGAAGAAGGGTCCAGAAGAGAGGAGGGCGGAGCGCAAGGAGAATAAGAAGAAAGTGAAGGAAGAGAAGAGAGAGTCTCGCAAGACTAAGATCCCAAAGGCCGAGAAGAAGAGGAGGAAGAAGTTGGCCAAAGCCAAGTGCAAGAGGTAGTAAGTCTCTCTCCATACTCCAAAGTGCGTTGGGGTTTTGCCGTTTTTGTTTGCGAGATCCGCTAATTATTTTAGTAAGCTTATGTTGAGTTAAAATTATTTTTGGGTGTTGTATTATGCGGGATGAGACTGGCTGGTCACATAAAATTCTCTTGTTTTTCCTAATTTTTAATTAACTTTTTAGATAAAATCTCTAAATGTTGAAATGAGTTATTATCATTTTGTAGGAATGATTAGTTCAGTGAAGGTTTATTTATAAGATTTTCCAATGTAATGAGAGCAATGCTACCCGAAAGCGCCAAAAAGTGAATGTAAATTTTATACTTATTTGTTTGAGGGCCAGACGGCCAGTACTTCGTACTTATTTTATTAATTTTTTTTAATATTAAAAATTGTTTCGGATTCTTACTTGTTGGGCGTACGTATACCTACCACTTATCATAACTATCTCACGCTGGGTACCATTCACACCAAATTTTATTTTTTAAGAAATTATTATTCTACCTTTTATCTTATATTTTCTATTAGAAGCAAAAAATTGAAGTTTGATAGCTTGTAAGCACTTTAAAATGTAACAATGTGATGTCTAAAATGTTAAATATTTAACCCTTTGTATTGTGCTATACGAGTTTGCACATATTTACTGACCCACAAAATCACTAACAACCATCCTGTTACAACTTTTGGCAACTAGAGAAGTTGTGCTGAAGCTCAAACAGAGGCCTCTTTAATCCTTCGACTTCATTTATACGTATTCCCTTCGGCCCTCCGATCCGAGGAATGGTAGGAAACTAACCGAAGAAGAGCAGATGCAGGAACAGAAAAGGAAGGAAAAGCCTTAAGAAGTCTACAGGGTCTTCTACGTTTGAACCAGGTTAAGATTACCAACGCATGCATAAGACGTATGAGATTCTTCAGCTGCAGAAAATGGGAACAAAATATGCCCAACAGATCCGAACATTAGCGCAATTATACATAGCAATCCCAACTTCATGAGGCACAATTAAACTAAAAAACATTTTAGTTGTTGCTTCAATCAAGCGTCCAGTTTCATATTTGGTTAATTTTTCTTAAACAACTTTCAATCACCCAAATGATAAATGCCTGAAATCTTTTATGTTCCACCAGATTAAAGATTATCAAGAAAAATCAGCACAATTCAGAACTAAAAAAGTCATATAAAATATTTGACAAAGTCCTTAAAAAAGCAACTATTTCGATCTGGCAATACAGAGGAACCAAAGTCATTACCCTGTAGAGATTATTGCAAAGAAAGAACCTTCCGAAACCACACCATGGTAACAAGCTCTTTATCCTAAAATCATATTAAAGATCCAGACAAAAAAGAAAGTGAAAAAAACCAAAAACAAACACCAGCTATAACCTAAAACTGAGTATACCCTGAACCGATCATTCGGCTCAGAGGAAACTGGGAAAAGCATCAATCAAGAAGCTACACGCTCCACAATTTTATCCGCAATGCCCCTTGTAGTTTTCATCTCATTAAATCTCACACTAAAACAGTTCAAATATTACTTAGAACACAGCATGCGTGGATTTATAAGAGACTCGCTCGTAGGAGGCCTCTTCACCTGGGAGGAGGGGTGGGAGGCGCATGGGATTTTGCCATCCCCACCCACGCAACAATTCCCACCGCGAGGATCACCCACCCGAGTATGTCGTACTTTAGGTCACTGTTCTTTTTTTTCTTACTCTTCGTTGCCTGGGAAGAATAAAAGGATAATGAGCTGAACAGTGATAATATTAATTCCAAACCCAAAAAATTTGACACAGAAGTTTCTGGTTTATTAGATGAGATGGGACACCATCTGGCTACGCTTTCAGTTGCTCTTTTTTAACCTTTATGCTATCAATTCTTAGTATCGCCGATTACGTTGTAACATCAACTTGTAAACAAAAAAGGAGAGGTACAAATAGTTTCAACATTTGCTGTCCATCAGAGCATTTAATTACTTAAATTTGCCAAAGTACAAAAGACAAATCATAAGCTTACCCCCACTATTTTTTTTCCCCCACGTAAACTATTATTTGGCAAGATATTGATGGCACAAACACATTTCTAAAACTTAAACACGAAAAACCACTTTCTCTTATGCACCAAAGAATGTGCGTAGTTTACACAACCTGGTTCTAAATAGCTACAAGCTGTAAAGCATTTATCAGATATGTATGATGCCAGGTAGTAATATTATCAGTGAAAGATAATAAAATTCCATAGTTATATACTGTCAGCTAGAAGGATACTATGTAAATTTTAAAAGTAAAAAACTGCCAATGGCAATTTAAAACTGTTCATAGAAAGTTGCTCAAAGAAAATAGAGGCGGAATTTCGAAATTTACCACAGCAAAAAGGAAGCTGAAAGACGAACAACATTAACATAATTTACCATCCAAGAGTCATTAGCAAAGTTTAATACGCAAAGAACAAAATAATTTCCAAAACAGTAAATCAGATAAATCATTAGACAAATAACAAAAAGCTAAAAGACTCGTCTTCGACAAATGAAAAGATGGATATAGTACCTTCGCACTTGAGGCAGAGGATGTTCCCTGTGAAACTTGTTGGCTGGCAATCTGACTTTGGAGCTCTAAATGCAGTTCAGGTGCCTGCAAAAAGCAGGTGTCAGTACCAATTTATGTTTTATCAAGGATATGCAAGAATAAGATGCACAACAACAGAAAAAAGCTGCGTTAAATTTGTTAAAAGGGCTTCAGACTGGTTGAGTGACATCTATATTTTATAAATATTTATTTGCTGTCAATAATAAGGGCTGCTAAAGATGTTTCAGCTCTATGGGACATAGAACTTTTGAACTTCCATAAAGAAAATCAACAACACATATATTAATAATGCATGCATATAGAAATAAGAGAGAGAAAATTGTCAAGAAAAAAAAGGAGTAGCTGCATATCCAGCATTATATAAACTTGGAGAAACTTTCAACTTCAAGAAACCAGCATAACAATAACAAAGATAGGAAGTCGTATTTAATATGATATAGAAAGGAAAAAATAGACAGAAGAAAGGAAAGAATTAAGATAGAAGATCAGGACGAACAAAATGGTGATGATCGATAGGCCTAAGGAAAGATAGTTTCTTCACATTAGGCACCTCAATTTATGCATGCATTAACCTCTCCTCAATTAGAAGAAAAGCAGGGAGACAAATTATTGCCCTGCATGTTGAGATGTCCATGCATGTAAGGGAGTTTTTCAACACGCGCCATCGAGATTATTTATGTGATATATACTAAAATGGAAAAAAAAAATTTGTTAGTGATATTTGATCAAGTTCGTGAGGGAGAAAATAAAACAGGTATCAACTAGAAGCCAACCACATTATTTTGGTTACAATTATCAACGTATGCAAAACAAGTGATATAACATCTGTCTGACTTCACTGCAAGTAGGGATCTTTCTATTGATTGAAATATCTGATTTCTAACTCAGGTATCTACTTTTAAAACTAATGCACAAATTTTTCCCTTTTGATTTTTGAAAGAACTAACAAAAAATGTGCTTATTCAGTGGACTGTGACAGTAGGCATGCATTAAAATCCAACCGTCAGGAGGCAAAGCATACAGGTTGGCCAACAAAAAAGCCAATTGATCCCCACAAGGAACCTATTTCATTTGCTAACATGGCTAAGAGGGCAGTAAACTTAACAAGGCACAATCAATTAACATAGCAGTTTTGACAGATGCATACGTTTCTCACATTCAGCATATTATCTGCACACTACTGATTGCATTTGAGAGAGCATGTCAAAAAAGTAAATATGACCATGCAAAAGCACCTATATATTACATGTTACCCAAGATCCCAATCTTGTTCTTGCAAATTACATTTGCAGAATGAGTAAATTTTGTGTTTTTGACTCGCTCACAATCATGCTGTATGGACAAAGAAAATAAATAAATGCTAAGCCATAGTTACAACAGTATGAGAAATCCAAGAGATCAACTAGTTAATTAAAAAAAATGTAACAATTACCAGTTGACAGTCAAATATGACATTTACACTAATGCCTTATCGTAAGATTCTGTTGAACGAATGAAAGAAAGAAATGTACCTTAGCAGATAGGTCCAACGACTTGATATACATCACATTTTCAGGATCCTAAAAGAAAAAGGAAAAACTCAATTTCTCACAAACCAATTATCATTACAGAATGTAAGATGAATATGTAGATAGATACCTCCTCGACAGCCTTCTGGAAACACTGGGTGGCCTTTGCAAAATAGACCTTTGCCGCATCATGTTCAGGAGTATAAAAAGCACGGGAAGTGTGAGCATTTCCTAAGCACCAGAGAGCGTCGTGCTTCCTGGGATTAATCTCCAATGCCTCCTCCAGTTTCGATACAGCATCTATACGACCCAAATCATCGAAATAGAACAACTCCTATCTCAAAGCCAAAATTTTGCATAAAATACATAAAAATAAGATGAAAGCATTTGAAACACAGTTGACATAGCACATTTTGAAAACGGTAACCAAACTTTAAAATGAAAAGTTTATTTTTAATACCTAAGCTTACAATTATTTTGATCTATGTATCTCACACTTAGAGCTCCAAATAGTACCACTGGATGAAGTGTTATCGGAGTGGTATTTTCAGAAGAACAATTATCTTAAAATTCCTTCAACAGATTCCCTCTGAGGCAAAACCAAAAGCAGCAAATTGGAGTTTCTGCTTTCAGTCCCCAAAATTTTTGTTTTTCACTCCCGCTGCGGCGACACCAAACTTTTCTATTTGCCAAACACTCTACTAAACGTGACTATTGCTGAAAGCAGAAGCGGAAGCAGGCCCACACCGGCACATAATGGTTTTTCTGAACTTTTTTCAATGGAAATCACAAGTTCTAACTGAATTTGACAGTACTTCTGAAATCAAAGTAACCATAAAGGTAGATAATAAATTCAAAATTCATCTCAAAAGTGTACTATAGTTGATAGTTCAGGTAAGTACTGTACTTTTATACATAAAAATTACTCTTTAAAAAAAAACTAAAAACATAGTTTCTAATCTCAACAACACAAATTCTATTACCTTCCACGTACTTCACAGTATCAACCCCATTCTGAAACTGAGACAACTCAAGAAGAGCCCCTCCCCATCTCGTCAGGTTCTTCACAACAAGAACCCAATACAAATAAACAAATTAGGGTTCCGATCGATCAAAACATCAATTAAAACAAGGAAAAGAAAAAAAAGAGGATGAAAAATATGAGAAAAGCGGATCGATCGGAGGGTGGCGATGAGATCTCACGTCGGCGTCGAGGGGGTCGGCGGCGTAGGCGACCTCCGCGGTCTTGCGCGCGTGCTCGAAGAAGACGAGGCGCTCGAAATCGTTCTGAGGGATCTCCATTCTCGATTCCAAGTTCGATCTACGGAGAGGAGAACGAGGAGGAGGAGGAGGAGGAGGAGAAAACGAGGGTTAGGGTTTTGAGGGCGAGAGAGGAGGTCGGGGTTTTTGTATTGTGCGGGCGATGGAGAGAGTTGCGCCACGAGGAAGACGCGTTCGTGGGAAGTAAGGCGTTGGATTCGGGTCGAGGTCCGGGTCGGGTGCTTCGCCCGGTAATTTTACACCGCCTACTTTGGGCACGTTTATTTGCTGTGGCGATGGTAGTTATTTGCGAATTACTCGTAAATTATTAAAAATTCGAATAAAACTGTCCGTATATAATTTACTCACATGTAAAAAAATAAAATAATATATAAATTTTTAGATTAGATTAATTATTCATGAATAATTCAACATCGAACTATTCAGCTAAAAAATTGCATAAATTTTTTGGATAAAATTTATTCGCGAATTATTAAAAAACTTTATGAACTTTCGAAATATAGAGATTATGAAAAAAATAAAGATGAAAACGATAATAAAATTTATTATTATTATTATTTTTGCTTAATCTACTTTATTTTGTAACTCTCTTTTTTTATATATATTTTTAATAATTTAAAACTATATATACTGGTAGCATAAATCTAGAGAAAAAAAGCTTAGTTTAATAGTCGAATTTTTTTATCTCGAATTGTTAATTGGTGAACGTATAATATCTGTATAAATTATGTATTCGAATAATTAACGAATTTATTTTTTAAATAATATTTTTTAAACAAAATTTAAAATTTAAAATTCAAATTATATCCGTATTAAATTTTTGCCCAATAAAAATTATATTCGTATCAAATACCGGGTAAAGGGTACGCGGGTGCGGAGGTGATTTTACCGCGGGTTAGGAGTTTCACATACTTTGCGCAGATATTGCGCAGCACTAGATTTGTGAGCTTGTGTAGGATTTTTCTATTTATTATTAAATAATTTTAATTAGTAACGAAATTAACCCGAACCATTTATACGAGATTTGCACAAAACTGTTCATATGCACCGAGGAGAGTGTTGTATATTATAGAGATTGATAGCTTAAACTTTGTTTGGAATTACAAAAATATTTTATTTATTTTCAACCCTTGGCATGGAGTGAGAAACTAAAAAAATGTTTGCCTTTATAAGAGATAACGTGTTTTACGACTTATTTCTAATTTAATATTAATATATATTTACAATATCATCAAAAAAAAAATAGAGAGACATATGAAACAATTTTTATTTTTCAAAAGTTTAAGTTGTCTGAGAATAACGCTTCAACAAAGCGTGCCCCTCTCGAATGTTTACTCAGAAGAGTCAAAACTCAAAAAAAAAGGCCCAGAAAATGCCGAGTTTAAGAGACCTTAATCTGATAGGATACACAAGGAAATGATGATTACACATAACAATCTTTGTTGAATATAAAATTATATAAATACCGTTCTCTAACAGCTTAAGCTTTTAGAGTACAACGGTTGTTTCACATGGTATCAGAGTAGGAAGTCCTGAGTTCAAGTCACGCCAGACTCCTAACTAGCACATTAATTTCCTTCCATTTAATTTAAGCCCACGTCATGGACCGACTAAGACTAAAAAAGTTTCGAGCCCGGATGTGAGGGGAGTGTTGAATATAAAATTATATAAACATCGTTCTCTAACAGCTTAAGCTTTTAGAGTACAACGGTTGTTTCACAATCTTAGCCATTTCTCGATATGGATTTGATCCCATTTCTTGGTATTTCTACTCTCTTTAGAGCCTCTCTAATATTTTTCTTTTTACAATCATATTTTTCTCCAGCAATGAATGCATAATGGCATGATTATCTGCTTAATAAGATGCTCTTAGTTGTTTACCATTGTTAATTTTGATATACAGTCCTGTATTTGATACTTCACTTTTATGTTAGTAAGTTAAAAGTTGATGTTCAGTTCCTACTGAAATCAGCTAAAATCACTTGTCATTACATAGAATGATTAGAGAATGTTGAAATTGAAAAAATAAAAAAGAACAATTAATCTCTGGATTTGATAAGCTACATATTCAACTGCAGAATATTTTCATCCATAACTTGATACTCTTCCAAACTGGACTCAGAAGCTTATTTTAACTTCGAGTCACATCAGAAACTCTCCAAGCTTTTCAGTTTGCCAGATCTCGGCTAAAGTTGGCTGAATCTGAAAGCAGAAACTGAACCTAGAGTTCACCAACTAGCTTCAATTGAAATTCCGGCTTTCACAAACTTCAACATGAATATAATTTTGATACAAGTGTTACATTCTGTTCTTTTTTTGTTTTCTTTGTACAAACACAATCATATTCAAACTTTATATGTCCCTACCTAAATCACACATACATGATGAGAATCATGATACTACTCACTTCATATTTGTAGATTGAAAAAAAAAGGGGGGAAAAAAATCAAGGAGATGTTGGGCCTGAGCATGTCACCGATATTTCTGATGCTGCATCTGCTTTAACATTAAAGCCGTGGCCGTTATTCCCCGACATCTTCCGCATTCTTGTGCTCCTGCTTTTTCTAATGAACCTGGTCTCTTCAGCTATAGAATTGTTATCCGAGCCTCCTGGTTGGCTCATTCCAGAAATTCTCTTATTCAAAGGCGATGATGCATAGGCAAAACTGCTGTTTAAACTTCGGTTTGAACCGTGGCTACTGCTTGTCCTCGGCCTCGAGCTAAATGGGCTCTCCTGCGGCTTTACATATTGATTCTGCACCTTTTTCATCTCCTGTCGAAGAAGTAACACAAGTGTAAATGATGTTAACACGAAGTTAGTAGCGGTTTCTTTCACTTTTCATTTTATTTCTTCACTCGATGCGGTAAATACTCACCCTCTGCCTGTACTTCTCTTCTTCCTTTTCCTTGCGTAGTAAAACATATTCTTCGAGCATTGCCAAAAGAGGGAGCTGTCAAAAGATTAGTTAAGATAAAATATTATTCGCCCAAAAGTATAACTGCTACAAAGAATAAACTGTTTTTCCTTCAAATTTGGCAATTTGTTGCTATTTTCCACCATTTTTTTGGTACAGCTATATAGCAAGGCTCGTCTTTCCTCAAGTTGAACATTGTGGCCAAAGAATGCTAACTTCCTTCTGTTCCAGAAGATTTGTGATAAGTTCCTGTTATTTTGCAATTTTTTGTTCAATGTACCTTTTGAGTTGTCCAAATCCTTAAAAAGACCTATTATTATCTACATTCTAGCATATCGAAAGATCCACGTGAAATGTTCATAAACAGGAAATGTATATGGAATACTCGAGGGGCTTTTCTTCTTACCTCATCATACAAGAAAGTTTTCTGTCTCTCCTCTTCCCAAATCTTGGTCTTAGCCATCAGCAATTCAACTAAACCTGCATATTCATTCTATTAGTTTATCCAATGCATTTCCTTCTTAAACAATATTTGATGCTAACCTGGAATTTTGCTGACTACTATTCTCGCTCGCTCGGCACGTCTCAAGTTTTTATGAGCTCCTCTGCTTACCGAGTACCGGTTCTCATCCTGTAGACAAGTAGTTAGGATACAAAGCCTAATTTCGTAAAGACTGGGTTCAAGAATAACTTTCTATACTCCATGAAGTATTGGCCGGGCATACGGCAAATGAAGTCAGGAGCTTTTGCTTCAGTGTGAAGCTGAAATGAGCTTTTGAGCCCTAAAGCTTTTGTTTCTGCTATAACCAGAGCCTGTTGGGGGAAGCTCAATGAAGAAATTGTTAGTGCTTGTTCAAACAGCTTTATTTGAAAAGCACCTACAAAAAAAGCTACTAGTGGGCCAGACAGGCCATAACTTGTGGCGCGGTGGGTTAGTGGAGCACCCTGCTGTATTCTTCCAACCAGCGCTCTTCCTCGCATGAAGCCATCCACTTTTCAACCTTGTCCATTATATCTCTCCGGCTATAAGCCTCCTCCTTTGCTTCCGATATGTATTCTTCCATTGTCTTCAGTAATTCATCATGGTCCAGTTTTCCTTCACATGAGTAGATATAATTTATTATATGTATTAGAGATACAATTGATTCTACGAATAAGCATGGAAAGTGAAGCAGATGAAAGAAAAAGAACCTGAAATTATTAGTTTCATAATGTTATCCATTTCTAACTTGAAAGGCAACTCCATGTGAGATTTCTTGCATATTTCCTCAACCTCAATCTTCTTTTTTAAGAACAACTCTTCCATTTTGCTTGCTTTTAGCTGATCCAACCTCCGAACTTCGGACTCGGCCTATATCATATAAGAAACAAAGCAACAGTTAAGCAAGTGTGCGAACAAATTGGCTTCCGAAATTCTAGAGCTCAAAATTTAACTTTTAAGTATTGTTACTCTTAAGTTCTTTTTACCTTTTGAATTGTGTCGAGGGTAAGCGTTCCAGGACGTAACATGCCACTTGTAGCAGATATCGACGAAAAATTCTTAACGTGAGAGAATGGTTGCCGGTCTTCAGGAGGTATATCCAAAAGACTCCACAGGTTGGTTAATGCTTTCTCAAGACTTCGAAGCTGCAGATAAATGAGTCTTTTTTAGATTTAATTGATATTGTTACATTATATGAACTTTGAAGGGCGAAAACTAGTTCGGTTTTAACCTTCTATGATGTAATCTTCTGTAGAACACATAGTTGTACCACATATCTCTTGTCGAAAATCTAGTTACTCCTTTGTTAATGATTATGTTCTGCAAATGATCTAGTGATTCTTTTTTGGTACTTTTCATGCTAATTTGACAAACTTACACGAGTTTTGTTATGATTCCTGTTAGATGATTGCAATGAATCAATCATTTGGAAAATCACAGGTAAGAGTAAATAAATTGGGCAATAAAATCACCTTTTCCATTCTCATCTGCTTTTCTTCTTTGAGATGCTGTACTGTGCTCTTCAGCTTCTCCAAAATGTTGTCACTTATATTCTTTGATTGCCGTCCACTCAAACCATCCAATAAGCTCGGGTGAACATCAGCGATGATCTTCGAAGGATCCATTCCCATGATTACCGCGAGGTCATACACTGCACTTTTGTACTCTTCGACTTTACGTAGTCTATCACTCTATCAGATTGAAAAAAACATGTATAAAAAGAGAAAATGAAAAAGAGAAACTATGGTCATATGAGATGTGTTGCATGTCTATATTGTAAAATTTATTGAAAATTACCTTTTCCTTCTTAAGTCTTTGTAATTCATTATGATAATCTTCTAGCTTTTTCAGCGAGAGGTCGCCTTCATTCACGGCGACAGTTTCACAAACCGAACGGCCTGCGATCTCCGAGGCTATTTTTTGGATCTCAGTTTGAACTTCCCGAAACTGCCTTACCCTCTCTTCTTTCCTCATCTGCATTTCTTGAAGGGCTGGGGTGATGGAGTCAAGCTGCTCCTTTAGAGTCCCTGTCAATTTTTCCGGCTGCTCCAAAAAGTTTTTTTGGTTAGTTCATCGGAAAATACCCTTTTAAGGTCAAGTTAGAGCCTGTTTGGCCGCGTTGGAGCTTCTGAAGTATTGCTGTTTGAAGAAGCATTATTGCATATTTCATTAAAATCTCTTCTTAAAATAGCGAAAGCCAAAGTTTCAAATTAGAGCTTCTGCTTCTGCAGCTTTCAGCAAACTCATTTAAGCTTTGCATTAGAGCAAAATCCAGGGAAAACATGCACTTATTAGTACTAATTAGTGAGAATTTATTGCACACAGATTTTGGTCAGCATGAATCTTACCCTGCCAGGGAATGATCTTTCTCCGAGGGAAAGAAGAAGATTGGTGAACTCAGCTTCTGACTCGGCCAATGCTTGATGAAGCCGAACACGAGAGATATTCGCGGTATCGACCTTTCTCCTGTAAACATCCACACAATCCTGCTCAATTTCAAGCAGGATCCTTTCTCTGTCATGTTGGTCTTGTCCCACTTCATCCCATATCATCTGTTTCCAGTTTAAAATAGTTAATGAATCAGAACAAGTCTAGTATTTTGAGCATTAAGTAAGAGAGAACCTTCAATTCTTGAAGAAGATAGGCACATGAGGACTCTGGCAATGCAGAAGATAGAAAATTTCCAGGCATTTGGACTGAGCCCATCTTTGTATTCTTCTTCTCTTGTGCAAGAGATTTAGAGCAAGGATTACACAGGATAGGCTTAGAGTGGGGAGTACAAGGATGAAGATGTTGAGATGTAGTGAATGAGTGAAAGTATGATATGGTTGCAGAAAAAAAGGAAAAGTTGTGTAAGGTGGCAGTGGATTTGGGTGTGGGGGTTTTGCTTGGAAGACAAGTAGGATATCACTTTGGTAGGTGTGGCCATGAACTCAAACTAAAGCTTGAAGCTTTAGAAAGAAGGTTCATGGTGACAAGCGCTCCCTCTCTCTCTCTCTCTCTCTCTCTCTCTCTCTCGATCTTGAATATAAATATTAAAAACATTCGTTTTATAGTAGCTTAAATTTTTAGAGAACAATAGTTACTTTAGATAATTTAATATGGTATTAGAACAAAAGATTCCGAGTACGAATCCCGTTCGGCTCCTAGGATAATTAATTTTTTAATATTTAATTTAAGTCTACATATTGAGCCTATCAAAATATTTCGAGCCCAAATTTTAAAAAACAACCATTACTTCATATAATTTGACATTATCTCGCTCTCTCTCAAGGGCCCATTAGCCTCACTTCTTTAGCAGAGAACCCACCTAATAATTGAACCCCTTTTAAAGAAAAGGATGAAAAGAATGAGTGGAGTGGCATAATTATAGCTAAAACTCATATTAATGTGGTTATTTGAGTTTGAATTCCAGGATAGTTTTATCCAACGCAATCAAGAGAATTTTGAGACACCTAAATTATTTGATGTTTACAAACTTATTATAAAGTTTGATATGGCTTTTTCGTTTTCCTTTATATTTCTTGGTTATATATATAGGGAGAGAGAGAGAGTTGAGCTGGAATGCTATTGGTAGCAAATGGACTCTGTTGCTGCCATGCATTTATTTTCAATGATGGAGCCTTCAAATTGATGATCGGCACTGCTGAACATGATCTATACCACTTGAAGTATCTAGAAATCAAATTTCAAATCTTTTCGACATCATTGACCTCATGTCAAAGGATTTCAAAATTTGTAATTTTAATGGTTGATATAAGGCGTTTTCTCGTTTAACGGTGTAAAACTATCCAAATTAATTAAATTTAGGTTAGAAAATTTTTTAAACTATTTAGAATAAGATCTATGCTCTCACTTTTGATTACAAAATTCCTACCATCACTTTTTAGATAATATTCATTTTCAGCTGTTCATTTTTACGCCCACTTGATAGACAAGAGAACAATATCGGAAAAGTATGAAATTTGATTTTTAGATACTTTAAGTGGTATATATCATTTTCAATAGTGCCGATCGTCGATTTGAAGGCTCCATTATCGAAAACAAAATGGAACCTGTTTGCTAATGATAGTTTTTCAGCTCAACTATATATATAGAATTGAGCTCCTATGCTTTTAAAAGTACAAGTTATTGATGTTTATAGACTTTTGGCAATTGGATTAAGAAATGTGTGATTAAAATGATGTGGGACCCCTAGAATTGAGTGGATAGTTGGTTGGATAATATAATCTAACAAATGAAAATGATAAAAAAGGATAAGTGCTGCCACCGTGTTTTGTTTTCATTATACTTTGGTGTAGGATGGGGTTTCTCATTCATGTGATGGGTGCTTTACATCTTTCAGAGTATGTGAATGATGGGGGCTTCCATTTGATGGACACAACTTGTTGGTGAAGTTGCAAAGGTGCCTCTTTTTTATTAGATCTCATTGCTATTTGAGAGTGCTACATCACATCTAAAAGATACTGCTTTGTTGGGGGGGGGGGCGGCTTTGAAAGAAGCTGATTAGTACTTCAACAATGACATCAAATATTTATCTCCAGAGAGAAGCAGGTTATCCCAATCTTGCTGACTGTAGGAAAGCAATGGTTGAGCTTCTGATGGTTTTGTTTGTATTCAAGCTTAAATTAGGATTAGTCCTAAACATGTTGAGATCAGTTGAACACAGTTTTACGGTTGATCTCGACGCAAACCCGAGGGTAAATTGCGCCATTAGTCTTCGAACTCTTAGTCAAATTTCACATTGGTAACTTTTGAGTTAGATATTTGATAGTCGAAACTTTGAAAATGTTTTCATTTAAATACCATTCTCAGATATTATCATGTCTAGTTCTGATCGTACAACTGTCACGTTATCGCTCTTCAATCTTATATTACATTTTTTAGGTTACGAGCTTTTGTCTACTTATAGAAATAGGGATAGGGATTAGATTGAAAGTATGTCATGGACGAAGAGCATTGTTCTAGTTATTATTTATATTAAAAAAAACAATGATTGGTGGTTCTAAATAATTAAACCTACTACTCTTTTTTTTTTTTTTTTTTTTGAGAGATAGGTATGTTATTCGTTTCGCTTATTTCATTTAGAAATAAATTTAGCTGAAAATATGAATCAACTAGGATTCGAACTTGGAACCTTGAATATCAATCACAAAACTTTTTGCCACTTGCACTAGGGACGGTAAGTAACCTACTGCTTATGTTGTTTTAGGCTAGTAGCTGAGTTTCACTCCACGCTAGGTAACCGCAACAACACTGAAAATTGTTTACCCTAGCGAGTTCGAGTTGAAGCTCAAATTTAGATTCAGAGCGAATTAATTTAAATAGATGATTCGAGAGCGGATTAGAATAATAGCATACACTTAAATAGAGATTATTGATTGAAATGAAAACCACAGAAAGAAAAGGTCAAACTTCTTTTTCCTTAGTTGGGTAAAATCCTCTCAACTGGTAAAACATTTTTTGGAATCAAGCGATTTTGGTTAAAAATTTTATAAATTTTATTAAATTCATTGATGATCTTACCCAATTTAATAATTTTTAATCAAACATAAGCAAATAAAATGAGATCAATTAATGATGAAAAACTAACGGTGTCATTGAATTTGATGAACTCTTTTAACTTAAATAAATACATAAAAACTCAAATTAAAAAAATTAGAAGTTTAGAGTGTCTCAGCCAAAAACGAAAAAGTTTTTTTTTTTTTTGAGAAATAAGTAGCACGCTACCCGCTTTGTTTATTTCATTTAGAAATAAACTTAGCAAGAAATGTGAATCAACTAGGATTCGAACTTGAGTCTCGGATACGAGGTAAATCAGTAAGAAAATTAAAACTATAAGGTACTACAGTAAAACTCGATAAACGATAGGGTACTAAAGTAAAATGTTTGATAAACCATAGGTAGAGTATTTGAAGTTTTTTTTTATATGATTTAACAGAAAATTAATAGAGATACTAATAGAAAAAAATAAAATAAAATACAAAATACTAAAATGATATACTTTAAATCATAGAGTATTAAAGTAAAAAAAAAAAAAAAAAAGCGAGATCACATG
>NC_033625.1:4308342-4344496 GCF_001540865.1 Ananas comosus | reverse complement strand
AAAGCGAGATCACATGGTGGTATTTGAAGGTTTTTTTTTTTAAAAAAAAATTTGGGCCAAACGGACCGAGTCAGATGGGCCGGAGTGGGCCGACTGCTCCCGTCTTACAAAATTTTCTCCGTCGGGACTCGGGAGTCCTGCTTTCGCTCCAGCATCCCCTTTTTGCGGCCGGCGACTCTTTGCGGGTCCGGATGGCGGCGGCGGCGGCGTCGTCGTCTTCGGCTCCGGTTGGGGTGGTGATGGAGAAGGAGAAGAAGAGGAAGAGGAATGGCGGTGGGATTGAGGAGGAGGAGTTGTGGGGGTACCGACACCTGCCGCTGCTGGTGGGCGCGAGATCCAAGGAGTCGGTGGAGTACGTCCTGCAGGCCCTCTGGCGCACCCGCTCCACCGGCCTCGACGCCGCCGACCGCGCCATCTTCCGCGACATCCTCCGCCTCCCCTCCGACTCCCACCTCGACCCCGTAATCCCCTCTAAACCCTATAAAAGAATTCATCTGGAATCTTTGTATTATGCTAGTATTTTTTTTTTTTCTTCTTCTTTCGTATTTGTCTCTGAATTGTTAAGTTCGTGTCGACGCGCTTTGAATTGCACTCGAATTGATATGAGCAATTAGTTGATAACACCGGATGATTGATCAGCTATAGGCCTAAGTAATTAGCTGCTAATTGTTTAGAATGATGAACTTGTTCTTGTTAGAATGATGAACTTGTTCTTGTGATGCTATGCAGCTTCTGGTTTGCCTGAGAATGCTGATTCGGAGATGCGTCTACGGGAATATACCGAGAGACGAGATTCAGAAGCTGTTTCCCCAAGAGGTCTTACCCGAATTGCAGAGGCTACTCACCTTGCTTCTGCAGAAGTTTCAGAGGGAGTGGCGGGAAGACGCGCTCAAGGATCAGGTATTATTATTATATATATGAAAAGACAAGCTATTACTGTTTTTTATCTGTCGATCGTTTCATAATTCGTCTTATTTTAGGAGAGAATGGAGTGAGAAATAGAGCGGTTAGTTTTTGTAGTTTACTAGATCTTGTACACAGCATGTCTCAGCATATTGTGTGCATTTTCTGGTTGGAGGATTTCTCTTTTAAAATTTTATTTTCATTTTTTTCGCTTATGTAACCATATTGTAGGAAAGTGCAGAATTTAACTTAAGCTATAATGGTTAGAGGAGAAATCAGAGAACTTCAAGTGTCTTTGCGCGATTCTAAGTTGTTTTTTTACAAAAATTAAGGGCTTCAATTTTTTTGCCATTTGAACATTTGATCCAAACAACCAATCTAGCAATTTGCAGCTTGTTATTCTCATTCTTTTTTTTGAGTAAAAATGGGGAGAAAAAGCCCTCCGCAGCTTATCATTCTCATTCACCTTTTCTTTTCCAGATTTCTTTACCTCGCTTGAAGGCGATGACGTGGGATATGAAGGAAAACCAAGATTCATCCGAGCGTGCGGCTATTGTTGGTCTGAAGGTAGTCGATTGATTTTGCAATCTCACATGGTTACGGATAAAGGACCAAATTTCCACCACCCTATAATCATCTTATTGTGTGTAAAATGTAAATTTTCATTATTATATGGTACACAAATACATGTAGTATTGTTTCAAATCTTTTCTGAATAGAACGGATTGATGCTTCATCATTCAAATTTTATTTTGTTGACTTTGAGCAGCTTCAAGGTGATACACAATCTTTGTCCGGAGAAAGAGAGGTCAAGTTTCAATTAGCAAAAGACACTCTTGATACAATGCTGAAGTCCATGTACTTCATAAGAGATCAGATGTCGAACTCTGTAACGATTCGCAACTTAATAGAAGATGCTCAATGATTATTGGTGCATAAATGGTTCTTTTTAGCTGTATTAGTTAGCTTGTAGTATTTACTTTCTTATTAATATGCTTCTGCAGGATGATGCCAATGGCCAGGGAGAAACAACAGGAAACAAATAGGATTTGGAGATCCAACCATAGGAAAAAAAGGCTAACTAGGTACCCAACTATTTATCTATGGACTGGTTTTTGGTGAGCTTATTCCTGCTTAATCAGTGGTTATACCCGCTTATCTGCAGATTAGTATGTCATATTGGTTTCGTGAATATAATGTGTTCTTCAACTGCATCTCCCTGTAATGTACATTCATAGTATCTTATAAAAGTCTGTTTCTTCTTTGTGCAAAGGCATATTCATGATCGAAACATGTTTGGGTTGTAATGTTAGCATTGGCTATCTTTGAGAAACTTGTGGAAGTAATTTGGAAAGATTTAGCTGCCCAATTGTTTAGGTGAGTAAACAGCTCATACTAAGTTTGAGTGGCAAAAGAGAATTCACATTGGATACTAAATATGTGCAACGTAGTTTTGAGTTTCGGTGATTGTTGCAATTTTTGAAATATGTTTGGTCAATCATTTGACTTGGCCCTTTTTGTAAAGTAAGAAGCCAATATTTTTATTTTTATTTTTTGGAAAGAAGCCAATATTTCAAAATTGAGACATTTCAATTCTGCTGACCAGAAATATTAGCCATTGATGAGGAAAATAATTTTTTCAATTTGCTCCATTTGATGTTTCTGCTGACCACTTCTTTAATACATTCACCTATATAATGCCTTAGTGAGTAGAGAAAAGTTTTGAGTTATCCTTAATCGCACTTTGTGATTTTGAGGCCCCACTTGGGGGGTTAGGGTTTTAGTTGCTCTTGGGAAGGAAAACGAAGGCAATTTGTGATCCAATGAAGGTTAATTTGAAGGAGAAAATCACCTCTGACAAACAGAGGATGCTAGTCTTAAATTACATTTCCTTAAGCTATGATAGAGTAAAAGTACTATACTTTTCTAAGCCTAGAGAGAGTACACACCTCATCTCAAAGAAGAGTTGATCTGAGGGTGTACACTGTGAAGTTCTATGATCTTATGATTATATATTTGTAACCCCCTAATCAATTTTTTTTCTGGAAGAGGAAAATGCTTTTTGATGACATTGACTCCACCTATGACTTAAAACATTTTTGAGTACACCCATATATATTTCCATCATGGATGGCACTAATGCAACCATCACTTTCATAGTAGGGGAAAGTAGCAGCAAACCTAATGACTAAAAAAGTTGTATTTATTTTTGGCAACTTCCATAATTTTCCAAGCAGTCCCAACTATCTTTTCACTTTTGTTGGAGAGTTGGTATTTATTTAGCTTAGTTTATAAGAATAGAGCAACTAAGGTAATAAATGAAGAAATAATTACAAATCTAGTATGTAAATTTTACCCTGATTTCAATCCTTTTCCTCATAGTGTCGATTCGAACATTTTAGATCTTATGTTTAATCCATGCTACATTGAGTGGCCACATTTTTTCTCTATATCTGGATCTTGGTTTATCAAATTTGAAAATTTGAGGATAAGATTGAAATTGAGGTCAAACTTTGAGGCAGCGAATCAAATCAGGGTCAAAACAAGGGTACTAAATTTATAGCCAATCCTCATTTTCCTATTAAATTTAAAATTTTGCTTTGCTCCTTTCATTTTTGTAGTGTAAATATTAGCTGTTTTCGATCGTAGATCCCTTAGTAGAAGAACATTATTATTATTTTTTTTCATTGATAGCAAAGAGTTTGAATGCGAATCTGAATTTGAATCTAAATCTGAATATGATAAACTATTGGTACAACACTGTGTTACATAGGAAAGAACAAAATTTTGAACTAAAGTTGTATCTGGGGAAGGCAAAGTTTGGGGAGAGAATAGTTTCTTGTGCCAGTTGCTTTTCTCTTTATTAAGAAAAGGAAAAAAAAATCTGTTTTGTTCTCAACAACTTTGAATGATGCAATGATTGTGGCTAAGCAAAAATCTAAAATGGCCAGTTTAGGTCAAAATTTGTGCATGGCCATTCATTAAATAATATTTGATGCCCATCATCATCCACCAGTCCTTATCCACACTGTGGTGGGAATATCTAATTCAATGGTCATATCACACCATTTATTGTGTGTGTGTGGAAGTAGTGGTGGGCACTTACATGCAACAATTGAATAATTTTGTGAGAGAGAAAGAGTGTATGACCATGTGCTTTATCTAGAATACAATAAAGATGGCCACAAACTATGGTGAAAATAGAAGCCCCAGGCTTAAGTCATCACTTGAAAAATGTAATAATATGGTTGATAGAGAGTCAACAACCCCAATATCCATTTGTTTATTAGTATTAGTTTATTGCTATTAAGCAAAAAAAAACAAAAGTATCATTAAATCTTGTGATAGTTACTTTGATTAGTGCTGGGTTCGAGCTCGTGCCTAATTTGAGAATGTATATTGTCTAAACGCACCTTCTTTAATTTGTCTTAAATATTAGAATAATTTGAAAGTGTTTATTGCTTTCGTCCTTGATACTATATGATGGTTGGAAAAACATTTGATCAAATGGTTTACATTTGCTACGAATTCGCTTTATGATTTTCTTATCACTCCCTTAATTTGGAAACTGAAAATGCCAGGTGTTTCGTATGGTTGATATCGAGGAATAGAGTTCTCATACTGGAAATTCTGTAGAAGAGGAGTTGGGTGTGCAAACAATCTTTGCAAATTCTATGAGGAAGTACTCGAGACCGCGTAAGATGAAGAGGGATTTGACTGTGTTAGCGGCCGGTCGGAGGGTAACTTGGCTGGAAAGAAACAACATCATTTTTCGGCACAAAACGAGAACTTCAGCGCAGCTTTTGCAAGGGATCCAGAGCATGTTAGATTTATGGGAAGAGTTCTGTTGCCGACGAAGATAATTTAGGAAAGGATAATGTAAAAACTTTTCATTATTTTATTTTATGCCAAGGCCCTATCATTTCATTTTGTAGTCTAATTCATCTTTCTTAACGAATGAAACTGATGGTATTTTTTTTTGCAGTTGCTTAAAAAAAAGGAAATTTTGATGAAGGAACTTCATTGCGGTTTCTACTATCTCTTTCAAGAATCAGATGAAACAAGCACTAAAATGCTTTTGTATTTTTCAGATTTTAAAATGCTTTTGTATTTTTCAGATCTTTTTTTGTGGCAAGTGTAAAGCAGGTAAATTTCACCAATGCATTTTCAAACCAAATCTAAGATATCTCAACTATTTGTCTTTTATACCGACCATCTCTAGAACAAGTGGCAAAGGGCTTGGTGGTTAGTACTGGATGCTCAAGTTCGAATTCTAGCTGATTCACATTTTTAGCTAAGTTTATTTCTAAATGAAATAAACGAAGCCGGTAGTGTACTACCTATCTGAAAAAAAAAAAAAAAAAACGATTTGTCTTTTAGTGACTAACAATTGTTTGCAAAAATCGATCAATGATTTTATGTAGTTTTTTTTTTATCTTTATTTTGTCGTTTACTAACTTCTATTGATCATGTACAATAATAAGAGAAATCTCTCAGATTTGCTTATTTAAAGTCTACAGACACACAGAGGATTAATCCCAGATATTAGAATAAGATTTAGTTTTATTATTAAATTAATCTCAGTAATTAATGAAGGGTTTATACGTCAACACGCGCACGAGCAGGTCAATAATAACCAGCCAATAGAATTAGAGCTCCATTAATGCTAGGAATGCTTGGAAAGTAACATGATTATTATAGATTAAAATAATGATTATTATTGTTTTTGGAACTTTTATATAGTGTAAGTTTTATTTTATTAAATGTTATAAATTTTATATAAAATAACTGTGATTTTTTTCACGATCTATCCTATCCCTACCAAAATTTCGTTCTATGTGTAATGAATGAGAGATGGAATTTCAATTTCCACCAAATATTTGTTATCTTTTTTTAGGTGCATCTTATTTTATTTAGAAAAAACTTCAAAAACCCCCCATGTGGTTTCGTGCATTCTCACTTTGCTACCCTATGGTTTAAAACGTATCAATTTGCCCCCCTGTGGTTTCGTTTTTATCTTTTTGTTATCAATTTTATTATTATTATTTTTTTAAATCAGTGACAAAGTTAAAATTAAAGGATACTAAAGTGACTATTCGATAAATATAGATGGTTATCTGAAGTTTTTTGTATATGATTTAACGAAATATTAACGAAAAAGCTTCCGAAAAGATAAAAATGAAACCACAGGGGGTAAATTGATACGTTTTAAACCACAGGGTAGCAAAGTGAGAATGCACGAAACCACAGGGAGGGTTTTTGAAGTTTTTCCTTTTATTTATTTGCTATGTTATTGGGTACATTTCTTGGTGCCCATAGCAAGAACATATTAATAAAAAGTAAAATTTGTATGGGTAGCTCTTGTCCTTCACGAGTTGAAGTTTGGATGCTAAAATTTAGGATTTTTAAAACTTTTAGTCCCTAATTTTTTTTAACAATAAAATTTTATTTTAAACTTATCTTTCAGCATTGCTTTAAAAGAAAATCGCTTTAGTGGTTATTTTGAAAAGAAAAAATTATATAAGCCTATGAATATTGAAAATTATATATATATGCTTGTGAAAGTGTGAATATTCAAAAGTTTGAAAAGTTAAAAAAAAATTATGTAAACATTCGCTTTATTTTGACTGACGAATCAATCGGAACTTTTATAATATTTTGAGTAGTTAATACTTAGATAAAAGCCAAATTATTCAATTAAAATGTACTTTTACTTAGCCATTTGAAAATTTTGGAACTTTGAAGAGTCAAAGCATTGTCTCCTACTATAATTGGTCAAATAAAATATAGGGACCTTATTGCCATATTGAGTTACAATAGGGACCATTTCAACATTTCATACTTGAGGAAATGGAGTGAAAAAAAAAGACACTTTCAGGGGAGGAGGGAGAAGAGGAAAGTTTCGAAACTCTCCCAAACAAAATCCCCCCGACGCCATTCCCCAAGCTTCGTCTTCTTCCTCCCCTTTCCCCCTCCCAACACCTCACCCAAACCCTAACCCTAAGCCCAAGTTTCGGAGCGGAGCAGAGCGGAGCGGCGATGGCGGCGGCGACGCCGAGGGTGGACGGCCAGGAGAAGGTGATTGCGGCGGCGCAGCACATAGTGAAGAGCCTGGCCACCTCGAAGAACGCCGCCGAGGACATGATCCGCATCCTCTCCGGCTTCGACAACCGCCTCTCATCCATCTCCGACCTCTTCCCCCCCTCCTCCTCCTCCTCCTCCTCTGGCGCCCTCGGCCCCTCCTCCTCCGACGCGGTCGTCGCCGAGGAGGACGAGGAGGAAGAAGCGTCCGTCGAGGTCGAAAGGGACGCCCATGGAGACGACGACGCCGACGACGAGGAGGAGATCGCGGAGGAGGAGCATGAGGCGATGCTCGAGGAGGCGGAGAGGGTCGTGCTCCAGTGGGAGGATCCCTCCGACTCCGACTACTACGTCTGGGACTCGTCCTCGTCCTCGTCCTCCGCCTCCGCCGCCGCCGAGTACCTCTCCGCCGTGGACGCCCTCATCTCCCTCGCCTCCGCCCCCTCCCCCCTCCGCGGCCGCGCCGAGAGCGCGCTCCAGATCGCCGCCACCCGCCTCGAGGACGAGTTCCGCCGCCTCCTCCTCCGCGGCGCCCTCCCCATCGCCTCCTCCTCCTCCGACGAACCCGCCTCCTCCTTCCGCCGCCTCTCCCTCTCCCACGACGACACCCCCACCTCCTCCCCCAGATCCGACCCCCACCCCCACGGCGCCAATCTCGAGGACTCCCGCGGCGGCGGCGGCGGCGGCGGCGGAGGCGGAGGCGGAGGCGGAGGTGGAGGCCGGGGATCCCTCTCCGCCGACCACTTCTCCTCCGACCTCCTCCGCGCCGACGCCGTCGCCGACCTCGCGGATATCACCGGCCGCATGATCCGCGCCGGGTACGGCCAGGAGCTGAGCCAGATCTACGTCGCCGTCCGCCGCGACGCCATCGCGGAGACCCTTGCCGCCCTCGGCGTCGACAAGATGAGCATCGAGGAGGTCCAGAGGATCGAGTGGGGCACCCTCGACGCCAAGATGAAGAAGTGGATCCATGCCCTGAAGATCGTCGTCCGAGTCCTACTCTCCGGCGAGCGGCAGCTCTGCGATCAGATCTTCGTCTCCGCCTCCGACGAGCTCAAGGAGGACTGCTTCATGGAAGCCGCCAAGGGCTGCGTGCTGCAGCTCCTCAACTTTGGCGACGCCATCGCCATTATCCCACGCTCCTCCGAGAAGCTCTTCCGAATACTGGGAATGTATGAAGCCCTCTCCGACGTAGCTCCCGATCTCGACGCCCTCTTCTCAGGTGATGCCAGGGAGTTCATTTCGGAGGAGGTCCAGGGGATCCTCGCCAGGCTGGCAGATGCGGTGAAGGGAACGATCAATGAGTTCGGAAATGCCGTGCAAGGGGAACCTTCGCGGAAACCCTTGCCGGGGGGCGAGATCCATCCCGCCACTCGGTATGTGATGAACTATATGGGACTACTTGTAGATTACAGTAACACACTCAATCTTCTCCTCGACGGTGAATCGAATAATGGCGATGAGAATATGACTCCTTTAGGCCGATGCGTGCTCTCACTGATGACGTATCTGGAATCTAATATCGAGGAAAAATCAAAACTTTACGAGGATGGAGGGTTGCAGTATATATTCTTGATGAATAACAAACATTACATTGTCCAGAAGGTCAAGGATTCGGAGTTGAAAATGCTGCTGGGAGATAACTGGATCCGTAAGCGCCGGGGGCTGATCCGGCAGTACGCAACAAGCTATCTCAGGGCTTCATGGACTAAAGTTTTATCCTATTTAAAGGATGAGGGTATGGGAGGGAGTGGGGGCTCGTCAGGTGCCTCAAAGACGATTCTAAAAGAAAGGTTTAGAAATTTTAACTTGGCTTTTGAAGAGATATATAGGGTTCAGGCAGGTTGGAAGGTTCTGGATCCTCAGCTCCGGGAAGAGCTGAAGATTTCGGTGTCAGAGAAGGTCATTCCAGCCTATCGTTCGTTTGTGGGGAGGTTTCGTGGTCACTTAGAGGGTGGGCGGCATGCCGCAAAGTATATTAAGTACACTCCTGAGGATTTGGAGAATCATGTGGCAGAATTGTTTGAAGGGTTGCAGGGACTAGCAAACAATCCGAGGCGAAAACTCAGTTCATGATTGGTGGGTTTTGATCAAGGCGAGTGCCAAATCTCTTTGAGAATCCCACGATAAAGTTGTATAACTTCACTATAAGATTTATAGTTTTATGTTTTTCTTCCTTGCCCTTTATTGCTTTTTAGTGCTCATACAGGAGTTATTGATGCTTGTATCCTTGATCCATCTTTTATAGTCAGATTCCTCAGTGCATTCTAGTTTGTCTGAAGTTTCGGCTTTTAGGAAGTTTCCTTTTTTATGGCGTCGATATTCAGGTAAAAAATTTGCTTCTGTAATCACCTTTGTCATTGTAGTTACCTCAGCTAACTTAGGATGCGTCCATCTATTTGGATTTGCGTATTGTTTTGATCTTGAGATGCTTACTTTACTAGTATGGTGGCCTATTTTGCATTTCAATGATTAAGTTTTTTGTGATCTGATTGGACTTCATGGTAGATAGATTGGATAATATGGTAGTTTAATTGGGTCGAGGTGCTTAATTTGAGGTCATGGTGTTCCCTATGCATGATTTTGAGTATTGGCCAAGAATTTAAAACTAAAATCAATTCAATCTGGTTTGGATCAGTGCTGATTTAGAACTAGGGTTTGATGTCTATTTGAAATGGAAACTTTCATTCTCAGTCAGACTAGGTCCACAGAAGTTCAATTTTGGACTGATTTAAGTGTTTATTCTGCTTCTATTCTAGTTGGTTTTAGTTAAATATGATTTGATCTAGTTGAACCTTATTTACAATGGTTCTGCTTGTTTTAAGTCTGATTCGGTATAATAGGTCGTGATTTGCAAATCGTTCAGCTCAATTTGATTCTGATTGGTTTAACTGTTTCTAGTTTGTGTCTACTTTAAGCAGAATTGAGTTTTTGGCCCTAACTGCAATTGGATCCGCTTTAGCTGTGATCTGGAGTAACTTTGATTTGGTTTCACATAAATGGTTCTGGTTCATGTCCGAGATTTAGCTTGTCTGGCCTGGTTAAGTTGAATTAGGCTTGGTTTTTCATCTTATCTTCATTAAGTTTATATCATAGTGCCTGATTAAGCCCAACTTTAATATGATTTAGTTTAATGAAACTGCAACTTAAGCACGATGATGTCTAATTTGAGACTAATGTGAGACTAAGTTGATTAAGTATTTTGTCTAGTTTCTCAACATTAAATCTTGGCTAAGCCAGATTATACTTTCGAGCTTGATTTGGGTCTAACTGAGCTGGAGCCATCTTATCAAATTCCATTTTGGAATCTATTAGATTCTGTTAGAACTTTTCATCTCTTTATTTTCTATTTTTCTATGAACTGTGAATCCTTATTTATGGGTTAGTACAACTTCTGGCTAGAATGTAGTTAATGGATAAGTTGAAATACCTTCAAATCTTTTGATGTGGAAATATGCTACTTTTTCTCTTGAAGTTGACACGTGATTCCATTGTTAGATGACTCTCTGCTCAATATACTTTTTTCTTGGGTTTAGATCCTATTGCATATTTAGGGTCCGGTCTTGTTTCTTCCTAAAGTCGCAGCTACTGTTGTAGAAAAACTGTTCAATTTGTTACTGTTGCACCTACATTCTGAACTGAATCTAACACTAAATGGCAAATTGGCAATTTAGAACGAGACATATATGTTTATGGAGTTATGATTTGTGTTTCTATAAGATTTATTTGCTTCTTCAGTTAAGTGTCTAACTCAGTGTTTACTAATTTGTTGCTTGCGAAAGCTTCTTTCGTGTTTCTTTGTTCATCGTATAGTTACAACTCTAGCCTTGCTCAATGCTTGAAACTGTGTCAACTGAATGAATGTTCGATGGTAACATTAGTATCTTCCTCCTCTCTGAGTAAGCTTTGTATCGAGTCTTCGGTGAATCGAACGACTGTAAACTTCGTGCTAGTTCATATGGCAACATTTCATTGAGTGGTGGAATGTTTGAACTATTTATGTATGTAGAATACATATTTTTTTTTGCATCTAGGCAAGCTATTCATTTAACATGAAATAGAGTTCGAGTCAACCCACATACATGTAGCAAACTGCAGATGCAACTAGTAGCTAAAGTACTTGACAATTAGGATTGGTAGTTTCTCTTCTTTTTTTTTTTTTTTTATTTTGGTTAAATTACAGAAAAATTTCTATCAAAATTTGATTTTTTATTTTTTTTTCTGTCATATAAAAACCTACACTTTGCCCTTCTGAAAAAAAAAAAAATGTTACAGGAGGTACGTTGTTAATAGTATTAATAAAATGATAAAAATACCCTCTCCTTCTTGCTCTCCTCCCCCAACCCTCCTTTATTTGTACAAAGGATATTTTCGGTATAAAAAAATATATAATAATGAAATATAGACGGAACCCTAAAACGGAACAATGATGACGGGGTCTAAAGTGAATATTTTTTATTTTTCACGGGGGCAAAATGTACGACAATAAAAGAAAGTGAAAAATCGAGTTTTGATGGAAGATTTTCTGTAATTTAGCCTTTTTTTGGTCTTATTTTTTGCAATAATACAATTTTGCATCGTGCAATTAAATGACCTGCTTGTTAGAGTTGAAAAAAAAAAAAAGTAAATAAAAAAAGGTTTTCTTATTTTTTGGATAAGGTCGTAGAAATTATATCTTACTAATTGAATTAGCACCATCTGAAAGAGCGTGCAAATAATAGAACTTAAAATCTTTTTTTTTTTGTCTTGCAATATCTATTGTATAAATTGTGTTTGAGCAATATTATCCATACACTCTATGCATAGATATAAACTTTACATCCTTAGATCTTTTGTGGACTACATTTACCTATTTATCTTATTAAATTTTCTTTCTTAACTAAAATTCTAAAATGATGGTTTGAATCCTTGGATCAAGGTATAAAATGTGTACCCCTATAAGGGATGTATAGGAAGCATTTTTCAATACTAAGTAGAAATAAAATAAAATAAAATAAAATAGAATAATTTTTTTTTTCTCTCTTTCTTGATATTTTTATAGCATTTTTTCTTTTCTTTTTTCTTTAGTGATTCAGTGAGTCAAATTGGCCCACCGAGTCAGTTTGGCTCGTCTATCCGACACCTGGTTGTTTCATCAAAGGTGAAATTTAAATTGAAATAAACTCTGGAATGAATTAGAGTTTCAGCTAAAAATTATTTTTTTTGCAATTTATTTGTATAGTTGTGAAAATGAAATTTTTACGGTTCAATTATTTTTTTACTAAAAAGTAAGTGACATAAAACCGCCCAAAGTAATTGAATTTTTAAGCGCACGTTGACGCCGCACGAAAATAATTGAAGAGTTAGATTTTTATGTTGTGTGATGGAAAGTGTTATATTTTTACTCCTTCAAAGGTCTTGATATCAATTGTTTAATATGATACCGTATTTCACCTACAAATCGTTTTATTCTATTCTAAAAATAATTTTGAAGGCTGAATATACTATTTTATTCTAATTGAATTTTTCCTCTTGTTCTCGGCGCTTATTGGTAATTATACCATATATCAAGGATTTAAGTGTTTATAAGCATGGATCATATCTATTGTATCATATCGTGCCAACAAAATATCGGTATGATACAGTTTCCGTACCGATGGCACAGCTTAAAATTCTATATTGTTCAAATTTGTAAGTTATTTTTTTTTCTACATCAAATTAACTTTTTTAAAAAAAAAAACGCACAACTCAATTATTATTTCCTTTTTCAAATTATTCACTATAATTAATAAATTTATAATTTTTAAAAATATATTAAAAATACTGTTTGAAAGTGGTAGAACGAATATTCAGCTCTCTTTAACACAAAAATAATAAAATATATAAAACGTTAATAAAAAATAGTTAAAAATAACTTAATAAAATATTTTCAATAAGTTGATCATAAAAATTAATCAGTGCTTCTTAATAAAATTGTTAGATTTGCTTTAAGACATAGATTTATTAAGTGTAATGCAGAGATTGGTGAGAAAAAATAATTTAGTGATATTTACGAGAAAAAAATAGTACAAAATAGGAAAAAAAAATCTCTAAAAATCAGTGCAGAGGTTGATGAAATATAATAATATAATGATGTCTTTGAAAAAAAAAAATAGTACAATATAAAAAATAAAAAAAATCTATAAAGTATAGTGGAGTAGACCGTAATTAAGCCAAACAAGAGAGAGACACTGTTAGGGTCTTAAGATTACTTCTCTTTCCTTCAGAATTTTAGATATTTAATTTTGGTACTTCTTTTGAAACTTTTTTTTATTTTCTAGTTGTAACGCTCCAATAGTTCCACATCGGATGTGATACTAATTCCGATCAGTTTATATGAGACCTACACGCTAGTAATAATAATCCGGCTTAAGCATTTTGGGCCGGTGGTTTGGCCCAACGAGTTATTGTTACTAACGGGTCGGGTCGTTGTAAATGGTATTAGAGCCGAATACCAGCCGAGTATATCGACATATCCAGGTATCTTGGATTTCGACGTGAGATTACTACTGATGCTGCAGTAATGTAATACTAGATTACAGTGTTTATGAGATTACTACTGATGCTGCAGTAATGTAATACTAGATTACAGTATTTATAGCATTAATACGTTTGGTTCAGTTGAGAGAGAGAAAGCGGTGTGCGAGAGAGAGGGGGGAAGGCGAGAGAGAGATGAAAATAATGCTGTTAATTAGATTTGGGGTTGTTGGAGGATAAAATTGTCATTTTACATAATATATATTATTAACGGGTTTCAGTAATGCAAGATACACGACCCCCCTCCCATTAATATTTTCAATGTACTCCTACTCGATTTGTAATTTTACATTAACGACTAGATTACATAGCGGATTAACCAACAGAATTGCCTGTAATCCTATCAGAATAACTCGAACCAAACGCACCCTAAGTGCTATGCGGGACAAGGTGCTACACCAACGGATTTGGTGGGAGCCACCTCTTGAACCCGTAGGAGCCACCTCTAGAATCTCACATCGTCTGGTAATGGTCCTGATGGCCGGTGGTTTGGCCCAACGAGTTATTGTTGCTAACGGGTCGGGTCGTTGCACTAATAGTTCAATATGATTATTTATCTGTAGATTTTTTGTGCATTTTGCGAAAAATGCTCCTGAATTATAGACCGTTTGTTTGTATATAATTAGAAATATAATACACTTAGAGATGTATGTAATTAGAAAAGCAACAGTTATAAGTTACAACTATATACATTTTATTTGATTGGTTGTAATAGAAATTACCGTAATTATTAAAAAAATTTATTTGATTGCATGTAATTTTGAAGTGTTTTTTCCAAATTTTATCACTGCAGTGAGATTGTATTTAATGCGGAGAGAAAAAATATTTGTTGTTTAAAAAGTGAGTACGGGAACAAGCTTTCATTTTATTTAAAATCACTCTCTCTCACTACTTTAGTTAAATTTTCTCATGCAGTTTCATCTGTAATAGTTGGATTCAAATATATCAAATAAAATATCAAATTTGGATATGCACAAAATCTACAACTACAATGCAGTTACATTTGCATGCATTATGGCAGTGCCTAGAGTCTTAAATGTTTAATCCTTATAATTTTTATTTTAAAATTTTTTTTATTACACGAATTTTAATTTGCAGTGCGTAAATAATAATTCGATAGAGGCTAGATTTGGCACCTACTAATACATATACATATTCAATCAAGAGAAATATTTTCCATATACCATATACGGGGTGTATATCTCACATCTAGGGATGTCAATGGCTCAGGTTTGGGTCGAATTTTTAAAAATTCAAATCCGAACCCGAAAATCAAATTAAAATCCGTACCCAGACCTAAACCCGGCGGGTTTTAAAAATTCATACCAATATCCGTACCCGACTAAAAATTTGAAATCCGAACCCTCACCCGAACCCGGCAGGTTTTAAAAATCCATATCGTTGAATGAAAATCTAAGAGATAAAAATTATTAAACATTTTATATATTATATAAATAAATAAAAATAAATTTATGTATATATATATAATTTATTCGAGTTCGGATCGGGTAAATATAAAATTCATATCCATATCCATATCCGTCCGGTTTTTATTTTCTATACCTATAACCGAATCCATACCTGTTTAGCTCAGGTAAATCCGGCTCGTTCAGGTTCGGGTTCGGGTATCCATACCCATTGACATCCCAACTAACATCCATTAATTCAAAATTTTATTAAATTTTTTAAAAATTAATATTAAATATTTAATAACATCAGTAATAATATAATAGCCTTTACATAAGTAGTGTATGAAATAATACAGCAAATTAACAAAGAACAACTGAATAAAATTACACAGTTTACCTTCGCTTGGCTGAAATCATAAACTAGATACATTACTAAATTAGTTTGATAAAGTATATTTTTAAATTAGTATTTTAAAAAATATTCAAAACATAATAGTTTTGATTAAGAAATATTTATAAATTAAAAACTAAAAAATATACACCGTGCTTTATCACGACAAGGGCCATCATGGCAATTTAAACAAAAATAATTTAAAAAATGCAGGAATGACACTTTATTATTATTTATTTATGTCTCAAACTAATTAAATTTATTTTAAATTATTTATCTGTTCTATTATTATTTTTTCTTAAAAAAATTATTGTACTTTTATTAGTGGTTTATGAGAATGCGGTGCACATGATGACGTGTTGGACCCGGTGCAGGAATAACTCCTTCCTGCTTGAGAGAGTTATTAGGGTTTAGGGTTTTCCCTTTTCCATCTATATAAACTCGTAATGTGTCTCAAATAAGTGAAGAGCGCGATTCGTCGCAGCCATTTAATCCTCGCCTCGTCGAGATCTCTCTCCAATAATGGTGATTTCGCCTCCTTCGATCTCAATTTGTCTTCTTTTTTTTTTTTTTTAATTGAGATTATGGATGATCTGCTTGTTTTAGCTTATTTAGTTGATCGGATTTTTATGTAGATTATTTTTATTTTTATGTATTTATTTTTGCAGCCGCTAAGGCCATGTGCCAGGAATTACATTTTGCACGTTTTTGGTGTTTAGATTTGTTGCTCGTTTGTACAAATTTTTATGTTTTGCACAGGAAAATTGCTTTTTATTTACGCGTAATGTTTTAGATTACAAATTCGAAGGCGAGTTCACTAAATGAACTTTGAAAAGGTTGTTAATTTTGATGATGATGGTGATGCTTGTGCATAAACTATTTAGAGCTTGCTTTATTTGTCATGAGCATTTTCATCTCATTTTATTTTATTTTATTGGCTTATCAGTCGAGTATTTGATATTTGCTGTGTGACATGTGATTTTCAGTTGTAAAACTTGTATGAAAATTTGTTTTTGGCATATGATTGCAAAATGCATTCTTATGATGATGATGAGTTATTTGACATCTTTACATGAGAATGTAAATTCGCGCATCGCTGCTTAGATGCATATCTAAGGTTCTTTAATTTGACTCTTTGTCCTCCTATCATATCTACAACTAGATTCTCTTTGCGAGGGAAAAAAAAAGTTATTTGGAATCGTTTGGTTATGTTTCGATTACTCCAAAGTGAACGAAGCCTCGTTCTTTTCTGTGAGGTGGAGTTCGGCAACCTAAAGGAAAAAAGCAGGGTTCTGTTTTATTCATAAACAGTTCTCTCGTAAACTTTAGGGAAATTAAATTCATTGTTATTGGGTGAACCATTGTGAACTTTTCTTGTGACAAATGGTTCAGTAAACAATGATACATGTTATTATTTGTTTCACTTTATTGCCTGTTTGTTTTAGATTGACGGTGACGTGAAAAGTTGCAAATTGTGAGCTCTTTCATATTTGTGAGTTGATTGCGCAACAATTGGTAAAATTTTTCTATGCTGACTAGAACAGAATACCCGAGAGACCACCCATGCAATTAGGAGCTACCTTTGTTGAAGCCGCGAAGGCTAAGAGGTACCTTGAAGATGTGATAGTCTCACAAGCAGGCCATCCCCTTCCGAAGGTACTGGGGGGGTGTGGCTGTACAGCCCAAGCAAAGGCCGGTCACTCCAACCGGCAGAGTCGCTGGCCTGTGAAATCTGCTAGGTTTATCCTGGATCTCCTCAAGAATGCCGAAAGTAATGCCGATGTATGGACCTCAATTACTGTTCTTTTTCTTTTTTGGTCTCTTCATTAAAAATGTACAGAAGTTGCCCGAACTATCCTACAATCTGATGGTACACAAATTTTAAAAGTTTTGATATCACTGGCTACCTTGTAGTGCCTTATGTAGTAGGCTTTTCAATGGGATATTCTATAACCTAACGGTGGAATATTCTATATCCTTTCTTTTTTTTTTGGCGCAATAGTTTTAACAAAAACTTCGTAGAATCTGAAAACATAAGTAATGCAAGGTAAGCAGGTTAAATCACATTTCTTGTAGTTCAGATACCCAATTCAAAAGGCTTTATAGTTTGGGTTGCCTTTGTACTTTTTAGCTTTTCACACATCTAGTTCTGTATTTAAGCAGCAATGTCCATTTGAAAGATTAAATAACCAACCGATTCAAAATGGACCATAATTTTAGGTAATGAATAATCTTTTATTTCGATAGTAGTGGTTACTAGTTAAGTTATCCGCGCATTGCAGCGGATTGATGCTATAGAAGACAGAAGATAAACAAAGTAAAAATTTGAATTTTTTTTAATTGACATGAGATATCAATAAACAAAGATAATACATATCAATATATATACAAATAGAAGAGATGAAGTAGATATAGTTACAAATGTAGCAAAACTTACAATTTAAAAAAAATAAATAGCGGATTCAAAAAGGTTCGCATTTCAGAAAAGTGATGTTTACTTTTTCAAAACTGAACCAAACAAACCAAACCGACCCGTAAGACCAACCAGCGAACATTTTGAACCGGGCCGGTTCGACAATTGTGGCCGGCGTTGAACCGCCTCTTCTTGAAAAGAAAAGAGTGGACGACTTGACTGACGAGTCTCTCCTCCCTCCTCTCTTCTCTCGATTTTTTTTTCCCTTTATTTTTTTTTATTTTTATTTAAGCATCAATCACTTAGAATTGGTTTCTTGGAGATGGTTCATGGCCCTTCTCTCCTATGGTAGGGTTTTCTCAACCCTTTTTTTTTGCTAATTTGGATGCTACTTAGGGGTTTCGTGATTATGTTCTAGGAATGTGTAGAGCGTTAGATTCTTGGAGAGAAGAGAAAATGGTTGCAACTGCAACTGATGAGAATTACTCAATTTTCTGCCATAATCTCGTCATTTATTAGCTGGGAATTGAGAATTTTCTTCTGTTTCATTAACATGTTTCATTTTTTAGGAATTTTATTCTTTTTAAATATAAATATTAAAATACCGTTCTCTGATAATTTAAGTTTTTTTTTTTTTGAGAGAAAGGTAGCATGCTACCCGTTTCGTTTATTTCGTTTAGAAATAAACTTAGCTAGAAATATGAATCAACTAGGATTCGAACTTGGGTTTTGGGTACCAACCACCAAACCCTTTTGCCACTTGCGCTAGGGACGGTCGATTCTGATAATTTAAGTTTTTAGAAAAAAATGGTTGTTTCATATTTTTTTTAATATGACATTATAGCAGGTCTTGAGTTCGAGTCGTGTTAGGCTCCTAGCAATGGTAGCTTAAGCTTTTAGAGAAAAACCGTTGTTTCACATTCTTTATCACTACATATTATTTTTTAAAAAAATTTTCAGTTAAAAATGTATGGAGACTCCCTCAACTATAAGCCCTTTTGAAATAAGACCCCTAAGCTTTTTTTTGGTTTGACACCCCTTTTAACTTTTTATTTGTTTGGAATTGAGTGATTTTAGAGAAATAAGTTATGAATTATCTCAAATTTATTGATGATTCCATTAAATTAAATGATTTTAATCCCTTTTTTATAATTGAAACTGGAGTAACTAAAGGAATATAGCTAATAGAGCCATTAAATTTAATGAAATTTTGAAGGTCCTGTTTGAATGTTGGAATAAGTTATCTAGTGATATCTTATTCAGAATGAAGATTTTCTATTATGATTGAAAGATTTTCAAGTCATTTTTTCAGTATAAGATAAATCATCTCGTAGGTGAAATATGCTATTGCACTAAATCTTGGACGCTAAGACTTTTCAATGAGCAAAAATGAAATTCCTACCTCCCGTTTGCACGAAAAAAACCTTCATAATGAATAAGTTATCATCGAATCATCGAATAACCGACATCTAAACAAGGCCTAAGTCCACAAACTAGAATAACTCAAGTCAGTAAAACTAGAAGCTAACATGGTGTCAATTAGGGGGAAAAAAAAAGGAAAAAGGTAGAGGGACCTATTTAAGAATGCCTTTAGTTGAGGGGGGTCTCTATATGTTTTTACCCTTATTTTTCAATTTTCAGGTAGTTATATGTGCACTGCTTGTTCCTGAATTTTTGACCTAGTTTCACCTTGGTCTTACAGCTTTTAATTTGGACATTCTATACCATAAACTTTTGAAGTTGTTCTCAAATTATTTCGTCCTTTGGAATTGCTATTGGTTAAAAGAGCAACACTAAACCAGCTTCACTCTGCTGAAAGTCGCAGGTCAATCAATACAACTACTGAACTGAAAGAATATTTCAAAGCATTGGCAGCTTACCGAATTCTTGATGATATTGTCTCCATATGGCGATTGAATGTTCTAGAAGCTTCCCAAGAACATACTGTGACCATTAAGATGACTGGCTCTCTTGACAAGGGTAAAAGTGCGTGTACATCTTGCCTTTCATTATTCTCATCTTGGCGAGAAAGTTTTGATGTTCAATGAGGGGCTTTCATGGATTGAACCGATGCAGCTACAGACTCACTAGGACAACTTATGTAGCTAAAGATATTCAGAATGTAAGACAAATCACTTAAATGAAACCTTGTTATAACATGTGAGTCAATTAACCTGATTGATGTATTCAAGTTTGCTCTGTCACTTCAGGTCAATACTGCAAGAATTTCAGCATCCCGTGGTCTTTATGTGCTTAATGATCCTGCTGTATATAACAGGATACTCCAGTGGAGTGTTCAACATTTTTCTACTAGTCTACATGAGACCATCCAATGGGAATGCTTATCGTCCTCATCCGAAACCTTATCGAAGAAGCTTGAAGTCGCTTTGAAAGATGACAATGTCGATGAAGCATGGGAAGCTTTTAGCAGTTTTAGAAGGCTTTATGGTCTTCCTAAACTACAGTTGGTGAATAGAATGGTCTTATTGCTGTCTTATTCATCTAGTCATCAATGGCTTCAGAAAGCATATGATATCACACTCATGGTTTATAAAGAGAACCCTAATTATCTCGACTGCAGCTTATTAACCAAGCTAGCTCTAACCCTAGTGAGAGCTCAAATGCCCATTCCTGCCTCTACGAGTCTGAGGATAATCTTAGAGAATGCAAAGCTTCCATCACTTGATATATTGAGCACTTTGTTCTTGCATCTGGTTAAGACGGAAGTTGGATCCTATCTTGCAATTGATCTCCTGATCGAGACTTGTGAGCTCTTTTTGTACAAAGTCACAGAAAGGAAGAAAGCCAAGAAAGTAGGTGCGATAAAGCCCAGTGTAAACGTGTTTAATCTTGTCCTGGACTCTTGTGTAAGGTATGGATGCACCTTGAAGGCACAAGAAATAATACGATTGATGTCATCGGTAGGAATAGTAGCTGATGCAAATTCCATCATACTCATTGCTAGGATTTTCCAGATGACAGGACAACGTGGTGAGTTGAAGAGATTGAAGGAATATATTGATTGCATCTCTTCTCCGTCACTGAGTCGCCAATATCGACAGTTTTATGACTGTTTGTTGAGCCTACACTTTATATATGGCGATATTGATGCTGCTACAGAACTCGTGCTTGATCTCTATCGGCGACCAAAGTCTAATAAATTCTTCAATAATGAGTTCCAAAAGCATTGCTTGGTGCAAATCGGCTCAAGTAACCTAAAGTCAGGATTCAAAGTAATTATTGAGCCCACAAAGCTGGACAATGATTTTCTCATTGATGTACAAGGCAGCCCAGAGCTAGTCCTTTTGTCAGACGGTAAGCTCGTTCCGAGTGAAAAGGCTTTTGCGAAGCTTATCAACGCCTTCGTCAGAGAGAGAATGATTGGTGAACTCTGTCATTTTATGACTACATTGCATAAAGAAGTTGATTTCAAAGTAAATGGTTTGTGTTTTAATGTGATGGGCGCCTGCATCCAGATGGGTTGGTCTGATGTCGCCCATGATATTCTAGATGATTTGGAATCAGCTGGAGTTCCTCTTGAAGCGAATACATATGCCTTACTTTTGCAAGCATATTGCGAAGATAACAAGTTGGAAGAATCTAAAAAGCTTTCGAAACAGATAGAAAAAGCAGGTCTTCTTGGAACCGATGATGATGCAACTTCCACTTCTCTTGAGACTAAGTCGCATCTGGGTGAGTTTCTGGAAAAGGAAATCCAAAAAGAACATGTTGGGAGTCAACTAATTTATGATCTTAACAATTCCATTCTTTTCTTTTGCCAAGCAAATATGGTTGAAGATGCTATGAGGACGTTTAGACGCATGAGAAAGAGAAATATCCGGCCGACCATGCAGACTTTTAAATTTCTACTTGATTGTTATTCTTCCCTACAATCGTACCGTGCGATTACGATATTATGGGGAGAAATAAAGAGAGAGATGGAAGATAAAGATTTAGCAGCAGATAGAGACTTGCTTGATTACTTGCTTTTAAATTTTCTTAAAGGTGGCTACTTTGAGAGGGTGATGGAGATTATCAGCTACATGTCGAAGCATAATAACTTCGTTGATAAGTGGAAGTATAAAAGGGAGTACATGAAATTCCACAAGAATCTTTACAGGAACTTAAAGGTATCAGAAGCTAAAACAGAGGCTCAAAGTAAAAGACTGGAGCACGTTCGGGCTTTTAGGGTTTTGGTTGGCATTAACCAACGATACTAAGAAGATGTAATCATGTTTCTATTGTGCAAATGTTTCAATAAGAAGAGGTTAGTAGCTATATTGTTTATCCGGCGGCTTTCACTCGGTAGAAACTTGCTTCAAGGCCGTATCCTATAGTTCGATTCTGCTGTACTCAAAATTGAACTGATTAATTTGTAACCTATTACATATGAGATTTTAGCCTATGCAGACGGATTGAAGGCTCAGCGACAACTTTATATTTGTGACGCATACATTATCCATCAATCAACTTCATACCACTACTCCGGGATCTCATTCATAACTTTGATTCTACGTTTGTAATGCTATATGTGCACATTCTTAAATTAGGTGAACATTTTACATTTTATTACATGTACAGTATATGATCATTTTTTATTTATAATTGGACAATTTGCATAAATAAAGAGTCCATTAATTTTGCGTTTTTGCAAAAGTGGGCCACCCCATGTACCGAGAATTAAGGTGATTGTCTTCATATTATTGGGATAACCCAATTCCTATAATTTTATTAGTCATCCTCACTATTTGCCCCACCTTTTAACATTTTGGTTAAAGGATTAGATGTCGATGCCCTCTACATATCGCACATTCAGGTGTACCAAGCACAAAAGCAGAGGCTGCGCACCTATTGTGTCCATGGGTGAAATAATCGTGAGTTTTATTTCTTTAACAATCTAAGATTGGTACTTTTGTGATTCTTGTATGTCAAAGATTTACTAACCTCCAATGTGTTTGGCAGCTTATATGTCCTCCGTGTCACATCGAGCTAATTTTGTCGGAAAAGGAAGAGCCTGTCAAGAAGGTGGTAACTCCTGTATTTTGTTTTTCATTATGTTTCTTCTGTAGCTGTAAATTGCAAGCCTCAAACAAATCCTTGTTTGGTGACTTAGATGGTATATTATTTGCCAACTAACTCGTTCTAGGTCATTATATTACTTCCAAAGCGTTAAGGACAAATTACATAGGTGTTTTGATGTGTAGATAATTTAGGTTTCTTTCTTTTTCTTCGCACTTCAAGCGTTTTTTCATTGCGTTCTTAACATCTAACCAGTGTAGTAAAAAAGTGATCATATCATTATGTTGCAGCCTGAGACCCAGATTGCACCCAGAAAGGCTTAAGATCTTGCAAGCTTTGTGCTGTGGTATTACATCAGATTTCGTTTAGATGGTGAATGGATGCTACAAGTGAAGTTGATATTGTTGCAGTGTTTTCCTAATAATCGTTGCTGCATCTATCCATTCATGATGGTTTAGATATCATTTTAAACGATAAAACATATGCTATTCATTTTTAACTTTTTTTTTTTTTAATTCATTTGTACTACTCAGTGAGTCGGCGTATGTAACTCCCAGAAACCCTCGGAGAGCTGTATGATTCTTTCAACCATCTAGTCTCTAGGTCTATGCAGCAGTTTGCGTGCATCCCGTAAACTTTGTTCAGATCCTTCTGACAGCTACAGAATCTGCTCACAAAAGCCGGGAAACTGAGTCTTCGCTTCATACCAGAAGTCGAAATCGTACTCTTCATTTGATCTTTCCTGGCAGTGTACCAGTTATCGTACATCTCGACCATGGTATCGCAGGATTTTGTGTAGTTTGCAGGGTCAAAGAGGTTATCAGAGTCGCTGTTGAAGAAACCGTTCGAAATCAAAGTTGTTATGTCGGCGAAGCGCAACCTGAGCTGCAGTCACCGAGCCCCAGGATAAGGATGCTAGCTTTCTATTTTTCTCCAATAGAGATAGCACATTCCGAACTGCTTAAGCCTTTCTCTCATTGGCTAATCCTGTGCGGTAACTAACTTGCTTAGACAAATATAATTGTTTAAAGGAAATGCATGCATGATTTTTGTTGTGTAGGGGTAGTTAGAACACACCCATCACCCATCAAATAAGATACCCTTAATTTAGGATTAATGAAGTGTTCTTCCATCTCTCTCTTTGACAATGATTAAGGATCATCGTGTCGTTTTGTAGTACCCCAATCCAATAATCCCACGTTAAATATACTGGGACTATGCAATGAATATATGATAATTGTGATATGCATGGATTAAGCATTTTAGACTAGGCGAAACAAACAGTGCTAAGATACAAATAACAGGAGTGTACCACCTCTCGAATCTGTAGGATCCATCTCTAAGATCTCACATTTATACAAAAAGGAGAATTCACTTAAAAAACATGTGGTATTAAAATCCCCACATGTAACATCCAGAGGCCATGAACCAAATCTCTTCACAAATCATTGTTACAGTAAGAAGATCAAGAAGATTCTAATTCCGTTGCTATCAAGATATCATTTAATTCTACAGCTATCCAAAGAGAACACCCACAAATAGACGAAGTACTCTAGATGGTACTTCATTTTCTCAATTATGACCACAAGGGTGCTTATACACGTCTTTTGAGTACCGAAATATCTCTACAAAATTGTTCTTAAATAGTTTAAGCTTTTAAAGAAAAATAATTGTTTCGCATTATTTAACATAGTATGTGCTCAGCAGCAAGAGAGCATGATTGTATTCACTTTACTTTGTATAAACCCAGCACCGACAATTACGGCTCGAAACTTTTCAAACCAAGAGCGACGGGCTTGTTTGAGACTGAAAAAACACATGGCCATGTGGACGAGACTTCCTCTGGAAGATATTAAAAATTTCTCACTGAATAATTGTACAAATAATACAGTTTTATGCCAAAAAAATAAAAAGAAATACACAAGTATCAAAGTAATTGCTAAAAATATTGAAAAAAGAATCATCTATATATATCTTAGGCCCTTCTCTCCTTTATTTCTGTTGTCACACAAATTGAAATATAGTATAAACCAAACAAATTAAGCTAAAAAAGCAACAAAAATCTTTCTCTGATGTTTTTTTTTTTTTGGTTGTTTTTGTTTTTTGTTCAATGAATACATCTACCGGGAACTCGCCACGAAAACCACCCCTTCATCTTCTCCTCCCACGGCAATGCGGTGTAATTTTTCCAATCGCTTATAAGGTTTCTCAGATCGTAAAGCTTATTCCCAAGACCGACACAGCAGTTCGCATGCACGGTGCAGATCCGGTTCAAATCCTTCCCCAGGCTACAAAACCCGCTGCAAATCGCGGTGTCGATGAACTGAATGTTCACTCCGTATTCGGCCGAGAAATTGTGCTTGATCTGGTTGAACACCCACTGCTCATTTGCGCCGGGCCACCTATCCCTAACCAAGTACCAGTTCTTGTAGAACTCGATTGTTCTGTTGCTCGATTTCACGTAGAGAAATCCGCCATTCGGAAAGTTCCCTAGATCATCCGGATTCCCCCTATATAAATCACTCGAAAACGTTATGTGCGCGAAAAGCGAGATGTGCCGAAAGGGATTTCGGAACCACAGAATGTCCACATCCTGCACATCAAATTTGATCACAATGATCATAAGTATGAGAAGATCACAGTTTCCTAACAATCCTTATTGAAATTCAGATACCCTACATTTAAACTGTCTTATTCTTCGCATTTCATGAACATGTATATATACGACTTGTGCAGAATAGAATAACGGCTCAATTTGGTATTCTTTTCGCCGAAAAAAGAGACTAGACTCGAGCCAAGGCCATACCTAACTGTACTATTCTTAGCCTTGTGCAAAATGATTGAATAAGTCAGATCAGGTCGGGTCAGATCAGGTCGGGTCAGATCAGGTTAACTTAGCTGGATCAAAAGAGAGAAGCATATTTCTATATACCGTGAAAAGAAAGTTGTAGCCTAACTCCAGAATCTTCTGCTGGAACCTGTTCCTGCTCCACATCATGTCAAGGTAATCTTTGCTCATAAAGACCTTCTCTTTAGTGAAATCCGCGCCCGCGTCGCCGACCCTGAGGTAGTAGCAGTACGGATGCACCGATTTGCACCGCGCCAGCGCCTCCGGATCGACGGCGACGATGACAAGATGGTTCAGAAGGTGCCCGATCTGTTCCCCCACGTGGAAGCTCTCCAGGAACAGATCGAGCAGCGAACCGGGCGCAGCCCATGCTTCGTTTAACGAAGTCATTATGACCGTGTCGCCGTCCATTGCTGCTGCTCTTAATATCCCTACTAGCTCTTGCTGGTAAAATTGAAAAAATAAATGGATCGATAAATAAATTGTCGCATGATTTGAGGGATTGAAATGTAAATTTCCATATATTGAAGGACTGATGTGCAAAAAAAAGGCACGAGGGAGACAAATATGACAAAGTTAAAAAAGTGGAAGCATTTGCTGCTGATTCCTAACTTAGTTCCCCCTCCTTCACGGGAAAAAGAATAAAAGGAAAAGTTACGCCTGTGCCCCTCAAAAGATCTGTAATTTGTCGATGCCCTCCGAGAGTTCAAAATATTACAAAAAAATCCTCAACTATAATAGAAAAAAAAGGTCATTTTATAAAACAGAGTATTTTTATAAGCGTGTCACATATGCATATAATTTAATATATTTATACACAGCATTTTGAATTTCAAATTTGTAAAGGGGAAACTTAAAATTTGGTTTAAATTTTTAACATGAGATTTTAATTTTGGAATTGAATCCACAGCTTTTAAATTGGCTATCATATCGTGTTATCCAAAAGATCCATCTTTTGATAGAGAACAAATCCACGAATATTAGAACACAAACTCGCAAAAACTTCAGAAGACAAATAAATCTCCTCTTTCAATCATGAAAGAGAAAAATCAACTGAGCAAAACACAAATCAACAGATAAATTACATGGACCAAATTACTCACCTCATCAGAAGAAGCTGCATCATCTTTATTATCTTGTTGTTGTTGTTGTTCTTCTTCTTTAGGAGCCATGAGTTTTGTTCCATTAGCAACAACCTGCACCTCCTCAAGGGAACTAGCAACACTGATATTACCTGCAGCCTCTTCCTCACTGGAAAATTCTGCGCGCTGGGTTCCGTTTCTCAGAGCTAATATTTCGAATGATCTTTCGCCGGCGTTCGAGGAGACGAAGAAGAGGATGAAGACGGTGGCGGCGGCGGCGCCGAGGAGGAAGGTGATGAAGGGCTGGAGATTGTTCATGGTGTTGCCCTTCATGGCTTGTTATGCTTGATTTGAGCTGATTCGATGGGTCTAAAAGTAGCGAACAAAGAGCCCGAGAATAGAGATTTATTTATACTAAACTACTGAGGCTGTTACCCCTTTAGTAGTAGTGTACCGTTTGGTATTGACATGTCCAGGACTAATGATTAATTGAGGAGAAAAAATAAAAAAAAAAAGTTAACTTCAGATACCACTAATGCGGTTTTGCACTGTTTTATTTTAGTGCAATGTAGTTTAAAATGTACTAAGTTAATATTCTGTAATTTTATTTTTATCTTTTCATCAGTTTCTTCATTAATATTTCGTTAAATTATAAACAAAAAACTTCATATCGATACTTTATCTAGGTTTATCGAATATTCACTTCAGTACCTTTTAGTTTTAACTTTATCACTGATTTAACGAAAAAAATTAGTAAAATCGATAATAAAAAAATAAAAATGAAACCACTGTATATCAAATTAATATACTTTAAACTACAGAATATAAAGTGAGAAAGTATGAAACTATATGGGTGGTATTTAAAATTTTTCCAAAAAAAGAAAAAGCTACGCATACCCTCCATTTCTCGAGGTGAGATTTATTTATTTATTTATTTATCATATTATGTGATAAATAAAAAATACTTATCGTTAGATAAATGAGATGTATGATATATATATATATATATATTTTTTTGAGAGATAGATAGCACGCAACCTGCTTCGTTTATTTTATTTAGAAATAAACTTAGCTGGAAATAAATTTAGCTGGGGGTGAGATTTTTTTTTTTTTGATTGTGTATGTAGATGTTTAGATACCTCCTTATGGGACACTTTTTTTTGAGGTGGATCCCAAAACTATTATTACATATAGCTTTTTATATATTTTGATTTGAGTTAATTTTCTGAATTATTGAAAACTTATATTGCATTGCACAAAGTAAACAAAAATATAGTAAAAAATTAATATTTAGCTCCATATATTATAATAAGTCTGCTAAGATTTATTTATTATGGAGATACTAAAGGAGGAAAAGGTATATCTCAATGTATTTTTATCCTATTTTATTTTATTTAATTATGTTAGCATTAAGCACTGAGTGTTTGAAATAATAAGTACATCGCTGTTAGATTTATTTATTTTTTATCATTTTCACATGTTACATTATATTATCAACTAACCCATATATGATATAAGGGTGAAAAACTTATAAGCACCTTTCAAGTGTTTGATATTTTTAAAAATATCATAGCCGAAGTCATATAGGATTGAGCTCTTATGCTTTTAAAAATACTAAGTATTTGGTACTTGTAAGTTTCTCACGTTATACCTACTTTTTTTATCAATTTCATTCTTTAAATCATGCTATTTTACTAACCATCTGCTCAGCCCTACGAAACTACTATTATTCTAGCCCTACAAATTTTCATTCAAAGAAATATCAAATTTTAGAGTGCGTCCGATATACTTATGAAAGCACGGAGCGCTCCGTGCTTTCAAGTTGTTTTTGATGTTCGGACTTTCGAATCGACGATCGATTCCATTAGACTTGATCTAGAGTATTTAGAGTATTTAGAAAATAAATTTTATAATTTTTTTATATCATTCGCCTAGTGATCGAAGTGGCTCAAAATCAACGGCTGAAAATAAAAATCTTACAAAATATGATGATATGACATTAAAATTTTAGATCAAAGTTATTGATCTTGTTTTATATAGTATAAAAAATTTTCTATCAAAATTTCATGTGATTTGAATATTTCTACACCGTTAAACTTGCAAACGGCTCACAACGGCTGTTAAAATTATTAATTTTGAGCCCTTTGGATCACTAGGCAAATGATGTCGAAAAATTACAAAATTTATTTTTTAGATATTTCAAATACTCTAGATCAAATCTAACGGAGCCGATCGTGGATTCAAAACTCTGAACATCGAAAATAACTTGGAAGCACGGAGGGCTCCGTGCTTCCAGAAGTATGACAGGCCACTCCAAATTTTATATAATCACTGTTGAATTTATTTTTGAAAAAAAAAAAAAGATGAGAGATTTATTGTGAAATATGACACAGTTGAGGGGGTCTCTATACATTATTACCACCCGTCCAAATCATTAACCAGGACTAGGAGGTGGAAATTACCAGGTAAAATTGTGGACAAGTGTGTCCCATGTGACTTGTTTGACCGTGCGGTTACACATGTCAACATTCCACATCATGAGTTGTCTAAAATTATTCATATTTTAATCGAGGCATGTGGCTCATTTATTGGGGCTTATTTATACGTACGAATATATACTAGTGTAGGAACTCGTGCGATACGGCGAATAAAAATTATAATAAATTATAAATTAAATATACAAATAAAAAGATAAAAGTATAGTAAAAAATAATTAATATTTGATCGGTTAATAATATAAAAAATATATTAAAAAAATTTTTAGAATAAAAATATAATCTAATGGATAACAAAGAAAGAAAATAAAAAATAAACTATAAGAGAATAAAAATTGTTGATAGGAATTAAAAAAACATAATTTAATGTAAGAATAAAAAAGAAGGAAAAAAATAAAAACCAGAGGTGATTTCGTTGGGATTGGTTTTATTACTTGACGGAATTATAATGGGGCTCTGGTTGCTTTTTTTTTCTACATAAAATTAAATTTTTTTAAAAAAATTAGCATTAAAATAAAATAAAATTAGGAGAGAAAAAATAAATTTTTTTCTTTTGAGAAGAAAAATAATTATATATATTAATATTATATAAAATTATATATATACTATAATCACTATATATACTATATATATATATATATATATATATTATATATATATATATATATATATGTATATATATATATCAATATAAAAAATATATATATTCAATATAATATATAATATATTTATATATTATATATATATATATATAATATATATATAATATATATATTATATATAATTTATATATATTATATATATTATTAATATTTATATAGGCATGGTACTATACTATTAAGTATTGGAGCCCTTGTTCATAAGTTTTTCAATGATGGAGCTTCCGAATTGACGATCCACTCCGTTAATATGATCTAGAGTATTTGAAATTCTAGAAATAAATTTTGTAAATTTTTCGAAACTATCAATAAAGTCCTCAAGTGGGCATAAAATGAAGGTCAAAATCGAACGACGTCCTAAAAAGGATGATCGGATCATTCGATTAAGATCGGAGTTATTGATCTTTATCATATGTAGTGAATAGATTTTCTATCAAAAATTCAAAAATTCCGATTCTTTTACACCATTAACACTAGCAAGTATTCATACCGGCGTTACAAAATTGTCAAATTTGGACTCTTATCTAAGGTAAATGATGGTTGAAAAGTTATAAATTTGATTTCTAGAAGGTTTTAAATGTGTAAAATAACGTTTAACGGTTGTGGATCGTCGATTCGGAAGCTCTATCATCGAAAACATTATAAGTGTGAGGGCGTGTACTCATATAGTATAGTAGCCGGACACTATATATATATGTATGTATGTATGTATGTATGTTGCGACAAAAAAAAAAAAAAAAGATTAAAGGATAAAGGGGCAGATAGATAGAGAGCAGTAACGTAAGATATTTAGAAAAAATTAGCCCCATATCTATTTATTAAAAGAGAGAATATGGGCTCTACTAACATCCTAATTATAAAGAGAGAGAATATAGACTCTACTAATTAAAAGAATAATTGTAGGTTTAGAGAGTGGAGGGGCCCACTTTTTTCATGAATTGTTGAGAGGATTTGAAATCCATGAGGATTCATTATATTTTATAGATAATTGAGCTGTGAAAATAAGAGTTAAGGTACGCGACATTGATATATTAATGGTAAAAAAATAATAAAAAAACAAAATTACAGTTGATAGGCTAATATTAAATAGATGTATTAAATTCATTTTTTATTTATTTTTATTTTAAATTTTAGGTAAGATATGCCATTTGAGCACATACATAAAAATAACACATTATTTTTTTAATATTGTCCAGACTATTTATAGGCTATTTCTTACCAGATTGACTTGATAAGCAAAATCGAATTAAAGCTAATTATTATTATTTTTTCTAATTTTTATTTTTTTTATATTTTTTATGTATGAGGCCAACTTATGTAAAAAAATTTATTAGTTTTGAGTTCTTTGAAGATGAGGAAAGAATTTTACTATTTTAAAATTGAAAGGAATTGAAGCTTAAATTGGAAAGTGAAGTGCACCAACAAAAATAGTGTAAAGAAACAAACAAACAACAAAAATAAAATAAAACAAAACAAAAATAAACTAAAGAAAATGACAGCTATATATTGATTGGTAATAGTGATCAACAGAGAATAAAACGAAATGTGTGGGCATTTTTTCCATAGTAAATTATAGGTTAGGGATCATATTCCCTTGCAAAATATTTTAATTTTTGGCTATATTGCAATTTTTGGTCCTCTAACTTTGGACGGTATCACACTTTAATTCTCAAACTTTAATTTATTATATTTTTAACTCAAAATTTTTAAATTATTATAATTAAATCCTACAATCTAATTTTTTTAGTTAAATAGTGATATACGCCACTAATAAATATTGTAGTCAGTAATGTGATAATTACTAAGATGTCGGAAATAGCAGTATCTAGTCAATTTAAAAAATTTAAGTTCAAAATTATAAAAAATTAAAATTTAAAGACTAAAATATCATAGTTTTGAAAGTTTGAGGATCAAAAGGGCAATTTAGCCTTATTAAAGACTTTCATTATAAAAGGACAACGTTACGCACCAAACGCCTTTATTGCTCCTTGTTTGTTTGCTCCCATAATTCCAGGGACACAAATAAGATATATATATTTTACATGCGATATTGTGCTGTGAAAATCTCGGGTTATGTATAAAATAATTTTTAAATTTTAAATTTTAAATATAAAATAAATCCCTATTCAAATCCACCGACAATTGAGATGTTACTCCGTGATGATTAACCATATTTTATATGCTGGAAATATCTATTTGTACTCCCCAAAACCTGCGGGTGGGTGCAGATCTTACATCCTCCATCGTAAAATTTATAAAAAATAAAATAATTTTTAGTAAAAATAAAAAAATTAATGTGACAAGTAAAAATTTAATAGCTCTTAAAAATTTTGGAGTGTATCAGTAGTATTGCTCATTTTATACTTGGGAAAACTTCAAAAACCCTCCATGTGGTTTCACACTTTTTCATTTTAGTACCCTGTGGTTTNTAGAAGTATAAAGGGAAAACTTCAAAAACCCCCTCTGTGGTTTCAATTTTTTTCACTTTAGTACCCTGTGGTTTTAAATGTATCAAGTTAGTACCCTGTGGTTTCTCACTTTATCACTTTAGTACCCTGTGGTTTAAAGTGTATCAAGTTAGTACCCTGTGGTTTTGCACTTTATCACTTTAGTACCCTGTGGTTTCACACTTTATCACTTTAGTACCCTGTGATTTAAAAAACCACAGGGTACTAACTTGATACAAATTAAAACCACAGGGTACTAAAGTGATAAAGTACAAAACCACAGGGTACTAACTTGATACACTTTAAACCACAGGGTACTAAAGTGATAAAGTGAGAAACCACAGGGTACTAACTTGATACATTTAAAACCACAGGGTACTAAAGTGAAAAAAATTGAAACCACAGAGGGGGTTTTTGAAGTTTTCCCTTTATACTTCTAGGTGCCATACTTTATTTCGTTATTTAAAGTTAATAATATGGTTTCGTTCTTAAAGAAAAACGTATATAAAGAAGCTTAAATAATTTTAGAAGTAAATAGGACTATTTACTTTCGACAGAGCATTTTCAAACTTTGTAAAAATCAAATTTCAAAATTTTAAGATATTATTTTTCTAATGTTTTTTTAATCACTTAAATGATAGAGAAATAATTTTTAAAAACTACCAAATTTAAGATCTAGAAAGTTTATAGATCATATTTAATAATATCGATGATCGATTCAGATGCTCCAATATCAAAAATTATATAGAAATAAATGATCTTACCTACTTTAAGTAGAATATAAGGTACCGTTTGGTTCGGGTATAAGCAAGAACTAGCTATTACAGGGATAGGTACAAGTCTGGGGATAAGAAAAATAGCGTTTGGATGAAAATTGGGTTGTTCCCGAGGATAAGAAAAATATTAGAAAGTTTTATATAGAAAATGGAGGTGTTGGTGGGGATAACCGAGAACTATTATTCTCGGATAAAAAATTAGAAAGTTTTCTTTTTTTTATAATATTGCAAGTTTATTTATTTTTTGAATTTGGTTGTTGGAATTTGACACGTGTCGCATATCCAAAAAGCCGGCGTTAATTTATTAGGATGTTGGCAAGGGTACCTAAACCATTTTGACTTGTTTTTTTCTCATTGAATTCATTTATAATATATTTGTACGTTGCATTATTAATATATCAATTAATGACGTGGTCCATTTTCATTCTATTTATTTTCATCTAAATTTTCTATTTTTATTGAATTATTTAGATGATTTTCTACGCCAAAATTTCACCACAACCCACCCAGAAAACCACTATAATTAGTTGCATTTTTTCATTTACTAAAATAGTTTTTTTTCACCAAAAAATTATAAAACTATAATTTAATTTTATTTAGCCACTAAGAAGTTTCTTACACATTTTGTACGCAAAAATTATTAGAAAATATTGAAATATGTCTGAAATTAGTAACAGGATATTACAACTATTTTTGAGCCATTTATTGTTTTACTTTTTTTTTGGGTGTAAAATGGTATTTAATTCAGTCCTAAAACGCCACGCCTACCGGGTAGTGATTTTAATTTTATATTATATTTTTTGCATACTTATAAGTTTCATTGTAAATAATTTTGTATACCAGTCGGGTAACAACAGGCGCACAAACGAAAACAAAAAATGGTGAACGTAAAATAGACAAACCATAAATAAAAAATAAAATAAATATAAAAATTTACGTAAAAAATTATTTGTAGATACAATATGCTGCATCGCCTTTAGGACAAAAGAGGAGGAGAAAATTTCTTAACGAGTTCTTCATTATCAAATCAGATCCGTGCAGCACAGACATTTATTTTTTAGTTCGCAATTCATTTTTCCAAAAAATTTTCCGCATGACGAATCTGTTGATAAATCAAATTTCGAGGCACCTTTAACAAGTCACATATTAAATTTTACTAAAAAGAATTTCATGAGGTGATCAACAATTTTAAAACTATATATAAACACCGCTCAAAATATTCTGAAAAATTTAGTCCTATTGTATCTTATATATATAACAAATTTTAAATTATAAGGTTCATATAACAGTGTAAATTTATTAGGAAAAACTTCAAATACCATCTCAGTGATTTCATACTTTCACACTTTAGTACCCTATAATTTAAAGTGTATCAATTTAGTATCATATGATTTTATTTTTATCCTTTTATTATCGATTTTACTAATTTTTTTATTGAATCAGGGACAAAGTTAAAACTAAAAGATACTAAAATGAATATTTGATAAACCTAGATAGGCTATCTAAAGTTTTGTGTATATAATTTAACGAAATATTAACGAAAAATCTGATGAAAAAATAAACATAAAACGACAGAACACTAACTTGATACATTTTAAACTCTATGGTACTAAAGTGAGAACGTTCGAAACCACAGGCGTGACATATATTCGAAGTTGATCCAATTTATTATGGATTAGAGTGGGACTTCTCTCTATATTTTTGGATTTTATTTTTAATTTGCACTTCAACCCTTGCTATTTGTTGATTTTATTTATTTATTTATTTATTTATTTTTGGTGAGTTGTTATATTAATAATGCCAACAACAACTCCGCGTCGTCGTCGACAACTTCGTACGGTGTCATGTGGATTCATCGCACATGCTCGAAAGAGGTTTAGGTAGTGCACAACTGCCCCCATTTATTGACCACGGAGTCTCACCGAAAAAAAAAAAAAAAACAAAACAAAACAAAGTACTATTTTTGATTTTTTAATTTTTAAATTTCTTTTTATTATTATTATTATTATTATTATTATTATTATTATCAATCTCTAAACAAAACAACAAGTCTCAACATTTTGGACCCGTCTTGCGCTGCATATAAGGCTCGTTTGTTTGCACGTAAGTAGATTTTGAATTAAAGAAGATTTTAGGTTGAACTATAGTTCAGGTGAAAATTATTTCATCTCTGTTGTTTATTTTTATACTGTTTGGAAAAAAATGAATGACGTACGAAATGCGGTTCTTCACTTTCTCCGTTTGTTTCATCGATAATTATTTAATCACCATATTGCTGATAAACTTACCTTATACATGACGTTATTACCTCTTTTGTAACTTAATAACTTATAAATATAAATTACAAAAAATAAATAAAAAATAATAATATTATTTTTAATATAATTATAAAATAATATATAAATTATAATAAATGTAACAAATAAAATTCTAAAGTTAAAAAATTGGTAACATTTAATAAATTAATTTTCATCGTATTTTAAATGTGTAAATTAAATAAAACACCTACTAAAACTTAACTAACCAAACTTCATCGTATTTTAAACATGTAATTTAAATAAAAAATTAATTGCTAGCACAATTTAATAAATTTGGATGAAATACAATTAGAGAAAGATTAACTCTAAACAAGCCACCATAGTTAAGTTCTCCATTACTATTTTATAATTTTTTTTTTCCTTTTCTTCACTTCATCCGAATTGATTTCGCCCTATGTGAGAAAGAAATTATTTTTGGTGTTTTGAATGAACTGAATTTTTGAACGTACTAATATTACGGTGAACTAACAGCGAAAGTGATCAATTTTCGTCGAAAATTAGTTTCTCCCTTCCCACTTACTGTGAAACACATACTCAAATTGTTTGGAGTGATATGGTCGACACTGTACAGACAAGTTACTTTCTCGCACCTTGTTAAGGGCTTGTTTTAATTGGCTCTAAATTTATTTTTTAAAAAATAAATAATATGGATAACGTGCTATTTTTCTAAAAAAATAATAGATTTTGAAAACTTTATTCCTGTAGTTACGTTTGCATTTGGATCCATCCAAAGTCTATAAACTAGAGGCCTTTTTTTT